>NW_009695480.1:319-3063 GCF_000703405.1 Apaloderma vittatum | reverse complement strand
CATTCTGTGATTCTGTGATTCTGTGAATGGGAGCTTCAGAATGGCCAGTGGGAAAAGGCAAAACTGCGTCAATAATCTGCCATGCTTTGAGCCAATCCTCCTTCCTTCATCCTTCCTCCTTCCCTCTTCACATTCCCTTCCCTGCAGTGCCTACCTTTACTGAACAGCAAAATAGTATTTTATGAGAGAGAGAGAGGCATTCCCTAAAACCTTTCAGGATGTGGTACAGCAAGGAGTTAGCAGAACTACTTTGGCTTGAGACGTTCGAACAATTCTTGCAGGCTGAAATGGAAGTACCCCAAATATCCATGGGATGGCAGCAAGAGAACAGTCATGGAGAGTGCGGTTTATTTTCCAGCTCGGCTGGTTGCTCTTCAGATGTTCTTTCACCAGCCTGACGAATGGAAGCTTTTTCTCCAAAACAGAAAGCAACCTTGACCTGTGCCTTCTGAGGATTGCTAAACCTGCAAAGAAAAAAGGGGGAAATACAGAGGAAATACCAGATGGGGTGGTCAGAATGGAATATTCTCATCACTGGCAAAAGTGATCTAAGTGGGCAGAAAAAAAGAAAATGAAGCCTCAAAAATGTGACTTCTAGCACTGTTTGAAAGTCCCCTCAGTTCTTTTTTGAGTATGAAATAACTTAGACATTCTCATTTCTCTTGCAGCTTATGGACTGCTAGCCAAGGGAAACACAAGGAGCCTCTAAAAACTAGTTACTTCAAGAGGATGAAGTGTCTCAAGTCTCTGATTCAGGGTTGCTTAAGGAAAAAAGCATCATTCTTTGATGTGCTGATACTCAAAACGCCATTCTGGGCAGTGAGATCATAACGTAGGCTTTGGGTAAATTCAGAATTTACAGAATCCCAGCTCATCATCAATAATGCTACAAGTAGATGGAGTCAGAAAGAGGGGTATCATGATTGCCCATGCTCTCTTCCCTACAGAATTGCCCCAGCCCCATCTTGCAGTCACACCACCTATGTCCAGACGTGAAAACAAGTCCTTTCCTTCCTTCCAATCTATACCAATCCCCTAGAGTTTGCTCCCACCACACCAATGAAGGAGACATGTGCCGTGACTGTTTTTCACATGATGTTTTTGAAAAAAATTCAAATGTCTGTATTAACATTCACATTTGAATAACATTCTGAACAAACTCCTTGGGAATTCACTTCCGATTTTTGACAGCCACATTTCACAAATTTGATTTCATATCCATTTGTTCTTGGTCTACCTGCTGGGTGCTGCTGACCAGAGGATGGCTCTCTCTTCTTTATTCCATCTTTCCACCCTCCAATCCCAGGTGTTTAGAAAGATGCATGAGATGAAACCTCAGACTTCCCCAGGCTAACCAAGCCCAATTCTCTCTTCCTCTCATTCTATGACACATGAGCCAAGTCCTTAATCACGTTAGTGTCCCTTTGGCAGGGCTAACAGAGCCACAAGCTGTACAGAAGTGGGAATCAGCAACATGGTCACAGTGGTGCAGTCCCTGTAATGGTACCCGGCATGCAGATATCCAAGTCTCCTGCAGAGGAAGGACACCTTGCAGAAGGCTTTCCACTTGATGATGGGAAGAAATTGGACCAAGAGAGAAATAAAGACTACAGCATTTAGTCAGGTGAAGACCTGCACCTGCCCCAGGGTTGAAGAACCTGGAGCAGCAGTGACTGCTGAGGGCTTTTGGTGGTGCAGCACTGAGGAGAGAAATGCATCATCTGGGAGACTAAAGAGCAACGCTGGATATTCCTTCGTGCTTGGCTGCACACTTACTTGTAGGAGGCCTCGCTTCACTGCTGAACAGTTTAGGTGCTTTTTGTCTCCAAAACACCGCTGAGGAGCAAGATGCATCACCAACAGGAAAGGAGATACACAATCCAATTTTCAAATGACAGGATGCGAGTTGAGCTTCAGGCTCAGAGTGGCAACTTGTCCCTGCCCATTTCTGAATGTACCCTCCACAACTCAGATGAGCGTGTTTCCTTTTCTCCTGCCACTTCAGGAGTGCTGTCACCACAGCCCAGTTCATAAGGCTGGGTTACTCAGGTCAGAAAGTGAAAAGTCTCTTCCTCGTGAACATGGATTCAAGACCTCCTGGGTACATGGTTAGAAAAAATGAGATGAGTTTTTGAATGCTATCAGTGGTGGGACTTACATCTGAAACTGAGAGAATCTACAGACTCAAACTCCATTTCAGCGAGGATTTTGGACATTCCTGAAGGCTTTTTTTAGATGTTCTGGTATCAGTTCAAGGATCTCAATCCACAACTGATGATAGGATTGTTGTAATCAAACTTAAGTTTTAAGGAGCTAATTGCTTAATGAATAGCTAATCACTATTTTAATTAAATTAGTTTATTAATTTATATTAGGATAAGGAGCATAGAACTTTACTTATGCTAAGAAGTCTTGTGTAGGCCTTAGCAAAAGCCAGGGCTAGTGCAGGCTACAAATTTGGTAGGGAATGTCTTGTACTCATAAAAGATCTTACCCCACCTATATTTTGGTTTTATCGCATCTGTGCTTTGGTCTCACTGCACCTGTACTTTAATAACAATACCAGCATATTTTATATAGACAGATCAACAGGTTGCATTTCACGCAGGCATGCCTCCCTACCTCCCTACTCCCCCATTTTTGTTTCGTGGTTAAACACCCCAATTGCCAGCGATTGTATGGAAATAAGATATATGAATATTAATAAGGGTTGAACCAATCATTATAAAGGTTAAAATTAATAG
>NW_009695480.1:0-206 GCF_000703405.1 Apaloderma vittatum | reverse complement strand
AAGCTTCCCAGCGCTGCAATAAAGAAGTGCCTGCTTATCTACATGTAGATAAGTTCTGTCGTTTTTGCGACCTTCCCTTTGAAAATCGCAACAGGATAATGAAAGAAGGCAGAGCTGTTCCTTACAGAGATATTGGCCAACTGTGGGAGGAGGAGAACAAACCACTGCGAGTCCCCAGCTTTGCTGCACAAAGGCTTTAATGAGAA
>NW_009695479.1:3687-3984 GCF_000703405.1 Apaloderma vittatum | reverse complement strand
GACCTGATTTTCCAGGGAAGCCTCACGCTTTGGTCGGGGGGATTCAGGGTCTGCTGGAGAGGGCACATCCCTGGTGTCATCTCTGGGGTGCCACTGCTGGGTGAGACAGATAGGTGTTTGGCTCCCTGACGGCTCATAACCAAAAGAAGGGGCTGTGGCTGAGCTCTTCTCCAGCTGGAACCCCAAGGCTCAGTCCGACAAGGTTTCCCTGTCCAGGCCGGCACACGCTGCCTGCGGAGACCAGGGGCCCAGGCAGCTCCAAGCTAAACACGCTGCTCCAGCACCCCCGGGGGGCCC
>NW_009695479.1:2419-3668 GCF_000703405.1 Apaloderma vittatum | reverse complement strand
GGAGAGCCAGGCAGCTGCAGAACAGGGCAGCAAACACGAGCTGTGGCTCTGGGCTTTGCAGCCGCCATGTCCTGAAGGACCTTGGGCACCGCTGGACCTGGGGTCCCCCTAAGTGTCCCTCTGCCACTTCAGCCTGTGCTCCCTGCAGCCCAGCTGTGCCCACAAAGCTCCCCCATGCTCGGGGCCAGCTGTCCTAGTTCGGGTCTAGGCTTTGGGAGCCAGAGCACCCGCGCTGCTGCCAGCTCCTGCCCCAGCCAAGCAGGGCGTGTGCAGGGGAGCAAGTGTTTGGTAAGAGCCACATCTCTGCAGCACCGGGCGTCGGGACGGGACGGGGCAGCCAGGGCTGGGCTCTGCCAGACGCGGGGAAATGAGGGCTGGCCGGCGGCCAGTGTTTGGCCCTCGGGGAGTTGATGTGTGTAGGCAGGGATGAGTGTGCCTGGCCGTGGGGCAGGGAGGGGGCAGGGCTGAGGCTGGAGGAGCGTGGGGACGTGCTTACACCTCTCCACGGTTTTGCCTTGTAAGTGAAATGCGAGCTGGAGCAAGGCAGATGCTGACCAAGGTGTTTGACCTGACCTGCCCCTTCTCTCTGCTCAAGTCAGCAAAGCAGGGATGGCCAGGCTTTGCTTTTTGCTCGCCATTTCTGCTGCTGTTACCTCAGAACCCCCCTGTCCCTTTACCCCTGGGTCAGGGAGAGGTGGATTCAGCCCAGTGTCCTCTCCCTGGCACACCAAGGCAGGGGAGGATGCCCGAGCTGTTTGCAAGCTGGGCTGGTCACACAGCAGGAGTGGTGCCCCCAGCCTGGGATGAGCTGCACGGGGCCGTGCAGAGCAGGCAGCAATGCTACTGCCACTCCTCTCACAGACCTTGCAGCCCCCTGGACACGTGGGGAGATGCACAGCAAGGCTTGTGGAGCAGCAGCCCTCTGCTCTTGCTGAGCACCAGCAGGGAACCCTGCTTCGATCCCTCTAGTGCGAGGCAGCGTCAGCAGTGTGGGGGCACCTTGGAGGAGGGTCTCGCTGCTTCTCCCAGTGCTTTCCTGGTATCCCCATACCCAGGTACCCACCATGGCATGAAAGGGCCCAGACTGGGCATCACCAGACGTCACCAGCGCTGGTGCTCATGCTAGTGGGGAGTTCCCACAGCTCAGCAGGGCCCTGCCTGGCCCAAGGCTTCCAGCAAAGGCCCTTCCCAGGGTCCCTCCATTGCTGAGGTTCCTCTCCCTGGCATGGAGATCCCTCTGGGCTTGGGT
>NW_009695479.1:2059-2387 GCF_000703405.1 Apaloderma vittatum | reverse complement strand
GGAGGCTGCAAGGCAGGGCTGCCACATTGCCCCTACCCAGCTGAGTGGAGGGAAGCAGGGCTGGAGCCGTGCAGGGCAGAAGCAGTGAGAGATGAGTTATGTCCCTCACCGGAGCCCTGTGTCCCTCCACCATGCTGGCCAACACCCCCCCCCCCCCCCCAGGGACACGCAGGGGGTTTTTTGAGCCTGCCACCTTTGCCCCTTGCCGTGGCCCCCAGGGCAGCTCCCGTCACAACTGCGTGGCCCAGGTGTGATAAACTGCAGAAAAGCAGGATGTGCATGGCGAGAGCAGGTCTGCTGGCGTGTGCAAACCGGCTGGGCCCGGGCT
>NW_009695479.1:1634-1972 GCF_000703405.1 Apaloderma vittatum | reverse complement strand
GCGCCTGGTGCTGGCAGAGCCACGCTCCCGTCCTCCATCAGCAGAGACTGTCATGGCGCTCCCTGTCCTGGCTCTTTGAGGCGTTGTTGCCACCTCGTCTGGGCCCCTCCACAGCAGAAAACCCTTCGAACTTGGTCTCTGTGACTCAGTAGGCGGGGAGCAGCCATGGGGTGCCCAGAGGTGTCTCTGGGGATGATGTGGCCCATGCACAGGGGTCACCGTGTCTCAGAGCAGCAGCTCTGCTCAGCACTGGGCACCCACAGAGCGTCTGGGGACCCGGGAAGCCCTGGCAGGGTCTGCTCTGCCCAGGAACTGCCCGGGAACTGCCCAGCCCCAAG
>NW_009695479.1:1324-1588 GCF_000703405.1 Apaloderma vittatum | reverse complement strand
GGCCGGGCAGAGCTGAGCAGACTGTGGCTGAGAGCTGGGCAGGAGGGCAGGCAGGCTGCTGCCCACGGGAACTGCTCCCACCCTTCCCAGCCCCTGCGATCGCTGCTCCCGTGTCAGTTTGCTCCAGGATGATGCTGAATCCCCAGGCGAGGGCTGGGGCTGCCCGGGTCCCAGTGACCCTGACAAGGTGGACGTTTATTTGGTGTCTGCCCTGTGATGTGAGCACTGAGCGATGCCTCCATGGGGGCCTCAACCTCGACCAGG
>NW_009695479.1:0-1101 GCF_000703405.1 Apaloderma vittatum | reverse complement strand
CGTTCCTGGCGGGGGGAAGCCTCCGTTGTTTGTGCACCAGCGCAAGCAGGGAGAGGCTGAGCCGGGCTGAGTCGGGCTTGTGCCTGCTCGCCAGCCTCCGCAGCCGGGCTGGGCTGAGCCCAGTGCTTAGAGCTCTCCTGGCACCTCGCGGAGAGGAGAGGTGTCACAGCCTGCGCTGGGAAGGGCAGAGGCTGAGCAAGGGCAACGGGGAGCTGAGCAGTGGCATCGAGGGTGAATAAACATCATCAGAGAGCAGCGGGATTGTAATACAGCGGGAGCCAAACTAGTGGCCAGGGGTCACTGGGTTAGTGAGGAGTACCGACGTGGGGGTCACTGGGTTAGGCAGGAGTCAGGACGTGGCCACAAATGGCTCATGCTGTGCCTTGCAGGGGATGGGGCTCTGCCAGGACATGCTGCGGCGTTGAGGAAGATGCATTTGAAACCCTCTGTTGAATGTCTGTGTCACAGCATGTCCAGTACCTCCTTCCCAGGAGTGTCCAACAGCTGGATGTCACAGAGAGCATCCCACAGGCCCCGGCCCCAACCTCAGCAGGGCAGAGATCAGGTCGCTTCCTCATCAGATAAACACTTCCAGGTTTGCAAACTTTGGGATGTGAATTGCCAGGAATAGCTGCGTAAGGAAAGGGAATGGGGCGCTTGAGCAAATAGCCTGGGATTGCCTGTGCTGGCCCTGTGACAGCGGCGCTCGCCCTGTCTGTGCCTCAGCTCTTTCCAGGAGCTGGTTAATCACCAGGGCTGACGTCTGCCAGTGCTGCCTTCGCTGATTAATGGGATCAAATACTGCACATCAGAAATCCAGCTCAGCCTGAATCCAAGTCCGTGCAGTCACACACAGGCTGCAGGAAGGATGTTAGAGGAGAAAAGCTGGTTTCTAGGAATGTCCCAGCCTGGAGGGTATTTCTGGGGTGCAGGATTAGCAGCAAAGCAAAGCAAAGCCCCGGGATGGTCCCTTCCTTCTGCTGCGCTTCCCCGTGTATTGGAGGGACACCAAGATGCCCCCCACCTCAGGGCACGGGGTGAAATGGCCTCGCAGGGCTCAAAATAAACCCCCAGCCCAAAGCCTTCGAGGAACGTTCCCGC
>NW_009695478.1:0-667 GCF_000703405.1 Apaloderma vittatum | reverse complement strand
GCGTGTCCTCGTGCAAGGCTGGTGCAAGGGGGGGGCTTGCGTGTTCTCGTGCAAGGCCGACATGAGGTGGGTGCGTCCTCGTGCGACAATCGTGCAGGCTGGGCACGTCCTCGTGCGAGGCTTGTCAAAGAAGAGGTACCCCCTTGTGCAAGGCGTGCGTGTCCCCGTGTGAGGGTTGTCCAAGGTGTGTGTGTGCTCGTGCAAGGCTTGTGCAAGATGCACACACACTTGTGCAAGGCTCAGGCGAGGAAGATGGGCACGTCCTCGTGCAAGGGTTGTGCAAGATGTGTGTGTGTGCTCGTGCAAGGCTCGTCAGGCAAGAGGCGCACGTCCTCGTGCAAGGCTCGTGAAACAAGATCTGCACATACTGGTGCAGGGGGTGCTCGTGCAAGGGCTGCGTAAGACGCACGCACGCTCGTGCGAGGCGCGTGCGAGTCCTCGAAGGTTTGTGCAAGATTCGCGTGTGCTCGTGCAAGGTTTGTCAGGCGAGAGAGGCACGTCCTCGTGCAAGGCTCGCGAAACAAGAGCTGCGCACGCTTGTGCAAGGCTGGTGCAAGGCGTCCCCGTCCCCGTGCGAGGGCTGTGCAAAACGCGTGTGTGCTCGTGCGAGGCTCGCCAAGCAAGGTGGGCACATCCTCGTGCAAGGGTTGTGCAAGGTGTGTGTGTG
>NW_009695477.1:1503-1990 GCF_000703405.1 Apaloderma vittatum | reverse complement strand
CTGTCCCGCCACACTTCCCCTCCGCCAGCCAAGTCTTTTGCAAAAAACCACTATTTTCCCCCCCACAGCCAGAGACTGCTCTAAAACACCAGTCCCATGTCAGTTTTTCTGGAATTCTGCTCATCTTGCTTCACTTACCTGCAGTAAAATGCTCAAGTGTCCTTGTAGCAGTTGTGTTGGGCAAGGATTGCAACAAATCAAGGCAAGTAAGCATTTTTTTCTTAATTAAATCGACATTTTCCTTTCTACTTTACTTCTTTTTTATTGATCCTAAATCGTTGCTCCCGTCCTTCCCCAGCATCGCCCACCTCTCCCCTGCCAGTGTCCTATGCACAATTTTTTCTTTGTTTTCATTTTGTCATTTCTGCAGCTTGTTCTCTCTGAGGGTCCCGTCATGCAGCCACTGCTCACCACAGCCCCTCCAGCTGTGGCAGAGCTTGCCCCGCACCGGAAGACACGGCTTCAGCTCAACGACCAGGAAAGCGCT
>NW_009695477.1:0-1457 GCF_000703405.1 Apaloderma vittatum | reverse complement strand
GGGAAGCTGCAGGTGCTGCCCGCCCTGCACTCACCCTGGCATTGTAAGCATCCAGCTGTGCGTCTAGTTCCTCTGCGGAGAGCTGCTGTTTGGAAGTTCGGCCAGCTCCTCTGCCTCTCCCTCTGCTCCCACCACGAGTACCTCGCCTGTTGCCTCCTCCACCACCAAATCCTCCTGAACCGCCACGGTTTCTGGTCATGCCACCTCTGTTTACACTGTGATTTTTAAAGAGCAACTGGTTTAGTGCGCTCCAGTTAACCCCAACAGCACACACAGTTCTGCCGAGGGGGAGACGGATCCATGCTTCCTACACAGAGAGGGACCAGGCACGGTGACTCCCGCGGCCGCACGACACCTCACCTCTGCACTGGTCTCCTCTGTGTGTCGATCTGTGACGTGACCAGCTGAATGTTCATGGGGCGCCCTGGGGAAAGAGCAGCCTGTGAGACTGTGGGCGGGACCCGGGCATGCCGGGCTCTCCGCGCCGCAGCGACGGGCACGCAGACTCACCGTCCAAGGGGACTCCGTTGTACTGCTTCATTGCCTTCAGAGCATCCGCCTTCCTCTCGAAATGCACGTCCGCTGTCCCTAGGCTGCGGCCAGATCTGTCGTAGTGCACAGCCGCCTTCTTCAAGGTCCCAAACTCCGCAAAGAGCTCCTGAGGAAGAGAGGGAGAAGAGCGCACATGTGCGTCAGCGCTGCCGACACCACGCAGCCGGGGGACACCGCCAGCAGCTCCCCACACACAAAACCGCTCTCCAAAACATCATCAACTTGCAAAAAGCACCAATGAAAGAGGGGAGCACAAACTTAAAGACAGAATAAACAAGCCCAGCAGAAGGATTTCAGAAAGTTGCCAGAGGTGGCAAAACCAAGCAAGACTCTGTATTCACCGCTCAAACGGTGCAGAGGGAAGCAGCCTCGCAGGAAACCGCGCGTCTTTTTGTTGAGGATGAGTCAACAGGGTCACTACTATAAAGTAACCCAGACTCTAACCCATTTCACAGAGAAAGAACAATCTGTACAAATGCAGGGATTTATGAGATGATCACAGCTCTATCGTGATGTTTTGGGCTTTTTCCCCTTAAACTTCACCTAGACCGAGTGCAGTCTAAAAGCACAGCACAACCCAAACCTGACGTCAGGCAAAGCCCTCCACGCGGTACATCACTTGTCATCATGAAGGATGGAAATGAAGAGGCACCAATGGAGTCACGGTTTAGTTTCACAGGTGCTACGTTTAGGAAGCCAACACGGACACCCCACCTCTGCCAGTGCCTGCTCTACCCCGTGCCTCAAGCTCAACACCCCCCGCCGCCCCCCCAGCCACCACTGAGTCATGGCCCGCGTGCCTCATGGAGCTCCACACGTGTCCTGAGCAAGGAGGGCTGCAGGCCAGCTCCTCCCCACGCTTGTTCCCCAGAGGTGAACATTACAAGGCACTCAGCAGAAGCTTT
>NW_009695476.1:0-2039 GCF_000703405.1 Apaloderma vittatum | reverse complement strand
TGGCTCCTCTTTGCGCCAACACGAACCGGTCCAGGTGGTGGGATGCAGGCGTTCAGGTGCGGTTCGGCCTGTTTGTCCCACCGACTGAATTGCCCTCAGTAGCCTTTTTGGGACAGTGATTTAATTATTAGGGGTATGAGTTGCTGGAACGCAGCCCTGCTTCTCATGGTCGTGTTTCTCTTCCCATTTTTCTGATACTAAAATTCCACTGCTCCTCTTGTGAGGTGGTGCACCAGGTCTGTGGTTTTTGTAGTAAGGCTGAGGCCGTTGGAAGGTATGAGATGCCAGAAAGTGTTAAGGAGAAAGCGCTGGAGAAGGTTTGTTCTTGGTGTGGATCCCTAACAGCCTGCTTGCTGCTGTGCCTGCTTTACGGGCTGAGGATCAGCGCAGAGGCAAAGCAGCTGCGGGAAGAAGGTGGGAGTCATCATCAAGATGGGGCAGGAGGCATGAGGGTTGGCTGGGCTGCTTCAGGAAGGTTGTTTTTCCCTGTCGTTTGAGGTTTTGAGATTTGCTGCGTTAGGAGAGCTCTGGTAGATTGGATTCTTGAAAGAAGGAGGTTTGGGGAGGTGTCTCTACTTCAGATTAGGTTTAGAGAAAGGATGCTGGTCCTTGAAGATGTTTGTGTGTCTACTTTGGGGTGGTTTCTTGCTTTTTTTTTCCTCTGGGCTGTTTTGCCCTTTGAAGGAGAATGGGCCACTTCCTTAAAAATTGAGTCAAGGTGGAAGAGGCTGTGGTGGGGGCTGGGAGCAGCTGAGGTGCTCTGGCAGGCTGTGGGTAACCAGGGAGGAAGACAGGGCAGTACTCAGTCAGGGCTGAGAAGAGCTGGCAGAGCTGCATGGGGGCTGATGCTTCCTGACCACATGCTGGGCCTCAGCATCTTTCTGTTCTGAGCTCTGACATGTAGCAGGAAAAATAACGGAGGTGTTGCTGGTTATTTGCTGCCACACCAAGTGGAGCTGCGTCCAGGACTTTGGCTGGTCTTGGTAAACCCTTCCCCTCACTCTGAGCTGATACTGAAACAGGCTGAGGCCCTGCCAGGAAAACTGAGCTGAAGATGATGTGAATGCCTTTCGTAGTGAGCTTCTGTTGCACGGAGGGAGTGAGGGCATTCTGTTTTAATGTGCAGAGGATCCTGTTGCTGTACCGACCTTTTTGTAAAAGAGGAATTGCCTGTGCCCATATTGCTCCAGGGTAGAGATGCCTGGGGTCCCCCTGGGCAAAGTTTATTTTGGATGGCTGTTATGCTGGGTCACTGGTCTCATGTTAAACTTTGCAAAAGTCTGCGCTACTGATTTATGAACTGGCAGATTGCAATGTGGCTTAGTCTATAAATAGGTGTGTGTGGGGGAAGGATATTAAAGCTGAGCATGGCCCCATGCCAGTTCACTAACTGTATCTCTAGCTGCAAGGCAGAGCAGTGAGGGTTTTAGGGATATGGCGGTGGGGAGGAAGTCACTTTTGTACAGTGAAATATATCTCCCACTGCTTCATGCCACAGACACATTTGGGACGGGACGTGACACAAACAAATGGAAAGATATGGCCTTCTGGGAGCTGGCTGGCTCAGGATAACTGCCTGCTTCCTTTGCTGCCTGCTCTTGTTGGGCTCCCTGGACCAGCTCCTGCTAGTGAGGAAGGATCTGTGAACTTGCAGACCTTTCTCCTCCCATGCAAGGCTATTCGAGCCTTGGAAGGCAGGTTAGAAAATGTCCTTGCTTGTCGTCTTTCCTCTGGGGCAGATGATCCATCTGTCTGCCTCGCTCAGAAGCTGGCAAGGAGAATCTGCTGCGTGAGCCCCTTGGCTCTGCCTGGGGTCTCCTGGGGACGGGCAGGGGAAGCCAGGCCCTGTTTCTCTGGTCTGGACATGGCGACCACCCCCATCTGCCTTCGTGAGCAGCTGGGCCTGCTCCTGGCAGAGGTCGCCTGGGCTGCAGCCTTGCGCAGGAGCCTTTTATCGGGAAAAGCTCCTTTTATCCACCCCACATGGGCAGTTTCTCTCCGGTGAGTGCTTCCCCTGTGCTGGGACCCGCGGGTGCCTC
>NW_009695475.1:0-795 GCF_000703405.1 Apaloderma vittatum | reverse complement strand
AATCAAACACCTTTTAGAGGACTGTTAACAACATCCCCTCCCCATATGGCCAAACACCAACCTCAACAACAGCTCCTCACCCCCTCAATGCACACCTACCTCTGACCCCCACTTTATACCCCTGCAGGCGGGATCCCCATCACTGCCTTCCCACCCTCCAGCTGCTCCCAGGTCTCCCCCGGGCAGGTCCCTCCTCTCCCCCCGTTTTGCCCCAGCCGCCTTAAAGGGACAGCCCGGGATGTTTTCTAAAGGGATTATTGCTGCCTGGGCAAAGATACAGAAAATATGGTCCTAACAGGATGCTAAAGTTTGCCAGTGCCTCCTTCATCAGCGCACCCCGCTGCTCTCAGGGACGGGTTCCGGATTCACACAAAGTGCTTGTGCTGTTCTGAGAAATTATAAAATCAAACCAGTTCCTGACGGTTCCCGTCTGATCTAAGTAAAAGCAAGTGGCCGGCTATAAATAGATCCGATTGACTGACATCTCAATACCTTCCTGCCTGGCTTTCCTGGGTGCCACGGTGCAGATCTGACTGCTTTTTACGTGGGTGGTTTTTTTGGTTCATCTTCACATTGAGTGCCTCCTCAGCAAGTTTGACAATGACACCAAGATGAGCGGTGCAGTCGACACGCCAGGGGGATGAAATGTCCTCCTGAGTGACCCGGACAGGGTCCGTGGGAACCTCGTGGGGTCCGACAAGGCCACGTGCAAGGTCCTGCCCCTGGGCCGGGGCAATCCCCGTTCCCAGCTCAGGGTGGGGGTACGTGACCGAGAGCAGCCAGGGGGACAAGGAC
>NW_009695474.1:306-609 GCF_000703405.1 Apaloderma vittatum | reverse complement strand
TTTGAGGGGGAGCCGCAGGTCCCTGACCATCTCCTCCTGGATTGTGGAGGGGATGTTTTGCTCCTGTCCCCTGTCTCTTGGCTTGGGGGACTTGCTTTTCTCAGTAAAAGTGTTTCTATTACTAAAGACTGAGGCAAAGAAAGCATTAGGCACATCAGCCTTTTCCTCGTCTTTGGTTCCTGTGTTTCCTGCTGGGTCTAGTAGGGGATGGAGTCTCTCCTTGGCCTTTCTCTTGTTGTTAATGTATTTATAGAAACTTTTCTTGCTGTCCTTTACCTCTGAAGGTAAATTATTTTATTATAT
>NW_009695474.1:0-251 GCF_000703405.1 Apaloderma vittatum | reverse complement strand
CTCTTTATGAGTGCCCTGCCCACTCTTCCAGAGGCAATATACTCTCCTTTTTACCGTGATTTTCAGCCAAATCACTCTCTGCAGCCAGGCTGGTCTTCTTTGCTGCTGGCTCATCTTACGTCACAGGGGGATGGCCTGCTCCTGTGCCTTTAAGACTTCCTTCTTAAAAAGTGTCCAACCTTCCTGCACCCCTATACCCTTCGAAACTGACTCCCAAGGGTTTCTATCAAGTAACCTCCTAAACAAGTCAA
>NW_009695473.1:12134-52212 GCF_000703405.1 Apaloderma vittatum | reverse complement strand
GAGGAGGAGGGCAGCTCGCCGGCTCTCGCCGCTGCTGCCCACATCCCTTGTGCACAACGACGCCTGCCCGGGGTGTGAAGCGCTCCCACGTTTGCCTTCGCAGTCGCTGTGGTCTGGTGGTTTGAGGAAATTGATACGAGAGCGTGGTCCCGTGGAAAAAAACAGACCCTCCGGGCCTCCCTGGGGCCTTCGTTTCTGCGGCTGTGAGGGAATGTGGGTTTAAGTGTCAGCAAATCCAGGGGTACAAATACTCTCTCGCACACAGTAGCTCTGCCAGTAAGTTAAATATTTATGTATTCTGGCTCGGGTGGGAGCACTTTGGCTGCACTGTCGTGGATAAAATACTGGACGTGAATCGCGTCTCGTGGAAACAATCAGTGGGACTAATTCTGTCACCCTATGGATCTAAGGGGCTTTGAACTGAGATAGTTTACTGCTTCTAAAGTTTTTTTCTGCTATGGATTTATTTCTCTTAACCTTGCTTCCAGGCTGGTTTACACAGGCGTTGTCCTATTCGGTATTCAGAAAGCTTGCCAAAATGTCTCAGCTTGTCATTTTTTTATTGAGACTTGATAGTATTAGGTAACTGCCTGCTGCTTCTGCATCCTTTCCCATGTTTCTTCAATGCACTGGATCAGATCTTGAAATGTCTCATCAGCCAAGACTGTCACTAAACTGCATGATCTCTGGAAGGGATGCATCTACAGCCTTTCTGCACCGTATAACTGCATAAAAGAGCTTTTACAGAAAGAGTGGAAAGGTGCTAATCTTTGCCTGCTAATGTTCACAATTAAGAGCAGACACTTATTACAGATTATGTTTGTTTTTTTTTTTCTTTTTTTGCATTATGCATAGAATTTGCATTTTCTTTCAGATCCTGAATGGTGCAGCATACCTTGGGGTTCTTCCACTTCTTTGAACGCTGTGAAGTCCCATAGAGCTCGTTTGCATACCATAAGCAACACTAATGATCTTAAGGGTTGGAAAATCGGCAGAAATACTGCAGTCTCTTGGGGGAGCTACAGCAGTTCTGGTGCAAAAGAGTGGGGTGGAAGGGAGATCTGGCATCACTCAGGCCTGGCAGAAAACCCAGCAAGTCTTTTTCAGTGCTAAAAAGCTTCTTTGCTTAGCTGTGAGACTTCAGCCCTTTGTTTCTTTCAACTTTTATCATGACAAGAGAAGTCTCATATTTTAAAGCACCTAAACCTAGGCTTACTTGACTTGTATTAGCAGCACACACGATGCAGGCCAGTGGCTGTACCGCAGAGGCAGTGCTGTATTTACAGAATCGCTGTAGAGATGCTGAAGTCCCATTAAATCTCATATTCAGCAATATGAGGTAATGTTCACGGTAAAGGATCTTCTGGAAGGAGCTGGTGGTGAGGGGAAATAAAGGGTCTTCCGTAGTACCCAGCCTCTCTTGGAGTAAAACAGTTCCACTGTTCTTTCCTCTTATGTTACCAACAGAGCTATCTTTAGCTGCTGTTAACATCTGCTTCCCATGGAATACTCCAGTCTCCCTTGCAAATGTTACCACACAATTAAGTAGTCAGGGCTTTCCTTTAGAATACATTAACTATCTCCTCCAAGTATTACAAAAGAACTGCATTAGAAATTTAATGCTTCTCCATTTGGAATAATACCATTGTTACAGTAGGCATGAATTTTGGTGGCTGTTGCTTTTCATGTTAATCATTATGCTCTGGAATAATTTAATTTTTTTTCCTATCAGAATAAACTGAAAAGTAACTCATTCCAGTCTAAGCGTGTCCACTGAAAGAGCTGTTCTAGTATACCCAGAGAAGTTTGTTGATAAAACAACACACCTGCCACAGGAAAGGTGGTGAGCTAGGTGAACTATTTGTACTATTGCAGTTCTGGTAACAGTCCCTGCAAGTAACCAGCCTTACCTGTGGTTTTACCATAATGCTAAGCAGTGTGTCAGTGGGAGAATACTTCCTGAAATCCTTACTGGTGTTTGTGTAGTAGCAGCAAAATGGGAGATCCGTAACCATTGGAGACGCTATTGCTGGTCATGGCTGAATAACCAAGTCAAGTGTGACAAGCACTTCATTCTTGCCCTTTCATTCAGAGTTTTGGTTTTGATCAAATCTTGTCTGATTGCTTTTTGAAAGCTTTGTAATGGAGGCAGCCACCTAATGAGGATAGGGAGCGAACCACTGACAGGCTCGTGAAGAGAGTTCTCCCACACTGGAAGCACTCTGCACTGCCTTGACATCAGAGGCCTCTTTCTTGTTTTACTTTCTGTCACTGCAATCACATTTATGGATTTTTCCTGGCCTGCCATGCTTTCACTATCTGCAAAGGAGTGATCTAAATTTAATTTGCGTGCAGCTGGAGTTTCTTTTTCTGCAGTTTTGCAGAAATGTTATCTTTATTGAGTAACTTAAACAGGCTTATATTTTGCAAGCTTCTGCCAGGATGTATTTTGTTACAGTCATTACTAAAGGAAAATTATATAAAAAGATTCAAAGAGCAAGTATTGGTGTGAACCTAAATGTCTGTGTTAATAAACCTAGTGGGAATAAAGAAGCTTGAGCCCTTATGACATACAGTCACTCTGGCTTTCAGATTCGAATTTGTTGGGTTTTGTTTTCTAAACTTACAAATGAAATTAAATCATTTTCTCAAAAGAAAAAATCACTAGAGGAGATACTTTTCAGTATGAACGTTCATTGGATTACAACATTCAAGTAGCAGTTGGCAGTTCTGTTTGTTTTTCCCAAAAGTATGTCAGTTGTATGACCAGGCCTAACGTCAGGATTGCTTTCCATACAGATAACTGATCAAGAATACAATGCAAAGGTAATTCTGAGTTACACGGCTAAGGATAATTTGTATTTCTATGCTGTCTTTCAGCTAGAGAGATCCCAAAGCACTTTCATTTAAAAAAGGGAAAATTGTATGTAGAACTATTTCACCAACACTGAAATGTAGCAGTTGTTTAACAGCAGAGAAGAATGCTAAGAATATCTCTTATACTATTGTAATGGGAATATGAATTTGGATAGGCAGAAAGTTATTATGCAAATCCTATGGCCATGATGCTGGGGCTAGTGGATGTATTCCTGCAAAAATACCACATGATCGTGAATATTCAGGGCTTTCTCCTCCAAGTGTTACAAAAGAACTACATTAGGAAAGAGATTTAATACTTTTCCATTTGGAATAATACCACTGTTACAGTTGGCATGGATTTTAGCAGCTATTGCTGTTGATGTTAATCCTTATATTTTAGTAAAAAAAAATAATTCTTTTTTTGCTATTGGAATCAATTGAAAAATAACTCATTCCAGACTAAGCATGTCCACTGAAAGAGATGTTCTAGCATATCAAGAGAGGTTTGTCCTAAGATGTTAGAGCAAAAACCTTTCCATTTGAAAATCTACAGAAAGAAAATGTTTTTTGCTGAGTGAACACTTTGCAATGCCTCCTGTCCATCTAATAAGCAGGTTCAATATGACTTACTCAGATGTTCTTTCCTTTAGTGAGGATTTTATCAGGTTTGTACTGACCTCAATGCATTGTAAAGATACCAGGTGCTTGGCTGAAAAGTCAAGGCATCTTTCCACTGGTGAACTGGTTTGATTTTAATCTTAGCAGAGCCTAGAAGACTGCTCAAAGTATTACCTGTAAACAAACATAACATGCTGCAACACTTTTCCTTGCAATATTTTTCTAACCGTAATTATGTGTCTTTTAATTAAGTCTCCACTGAAAAGGGATGTCCACGGCTTCTTGTGCTGTGCAGGAATGAATAAGATTTGAATTTTACAACAGAGATCCCTTTGGTTTAGACAGCCACGCTGAATGGTACCTTCTGCAGGTATGATGGGGCAATGAACCAGTTGCGAAAACTGCTGGAAACCGTCAACATGTATTGAAAGTAATCCTAGAAATAAAACAAAGGTGAAAGTTCTAATGAATAAACATCACATTAGATTTGGATAATTAAAAGAAGCTTAAGTGAGATGATTGAGAGTTTGCACTGCACTGCCAGGGCATTAAGCCTGGAGTTCTCCCTTCTTGTGGAGACTTGGGCTCTTCATCCCTTGGGCTGTTTCAGAGTCAGAGAACAAGGGACAGAAGAAGCACAGAGTGCTCTTTTTGCAAGAGAAGGAAATTGTTGGGGACAAACTAGTTGACAAGTGAAGAGTTGGGTGAAGAAAAGTAGGTGTTTCTAAAGGGACAGAAAAGGGAAAGCCACAAACATGAAAAATATACAGCCACTGACATGGCTGCTGAGTCAGTTTATTTGTTGTGCGTCTACCACTAACAAAAAAACAGGAAGGAAAAATCAAGACTGAACCATCAGTGCCAATAGTTTAATAAAAATAATTTTAAAAAAGAACACAATCTTTTTTTTCCAATTTGTAAAGTTATATTATCTAGCACAGATTTTGCTGAAACCTGAGGGATGTGGAGCCAAAACTGAATTATTACAAAGTGGCTTCATAAAACAGAAATATTCTGTAACTGTTGGTTTTTGTAGAAACTGCACTTTCCTAGACAGCAAACAGCTGTAGATTACAGATACCTGATAACCCGAGTTGAAAATTAAATAACACCATCTACTTCCCATTGAAAAAGAATCCACCACACAAGGGTAGCCTGCATTGATATTCGAAAGTGGAAAATCGAAGGAGGACTGAATCACTTACCCCACAGCATGGCTTTTCATTTCTGTTGTATGGCGTATATAGACTTTAGCGTCCAGGATTGCTTGTCAGATAAAAATCTAAGTTTATTTTACAGTGAAGAAAATCCATCATACCATTGGACAGCAGTATCTCTTCACAGTATAGGACCTAGAGGGGAAAAAACATTTTAAAGATATTAAATTACTTTAGAGTTACTTGATTACTTGTTTTCTGGCATGCTGCTTTCCTAATGACTTTGTGGGGTTTTTGTTTCGTAAGAACAGCATTGGCTGAAGGAAATATTTTCTGAATCCTCCTCTCCTTCCCCTTCTCCATCAAATATTAATATATACATATACTGTCAACAGAGGTTCTTTCTTCCCCAACGTTTTCCTCTTCTTATTGCCCTGTGCTGTTCTGTGCATGTTGTCCTGTGCCATCTTGCATTGATGGCACAAGAATGCTCTACTGTTCTTCTGAGGCTTTTTTTTTCTACTCGTCACATAAATACACTTTTATTTAACAGTATTTTTATTCTCTCTAGAGCCTCTGTCAGATGATGGCAGTGTAAGGTGGAGCCGTGATGCTGCTGAGGGTAGAAAAGGGTTCATCTCATCTTTCTCTTGAGATCTTCCCATGCTTATAGCAATTTATGAGCGGGAATCACTTGGCAAAACTTCTGGCAAGTTTGCAGAATCCCTTTCCCAAAACCAAAAGTAAAGTGATGAAAACTGGCTGGAGCATGCAGAATGATCAGAAGGATTTCCTTTACCTCACTGGAAGGAAATTTGTACTGCGTGAATTTCATCAGGAGGAGAATTGGTGAGTCCCAAGCACGCAGGACAATTAATATATTTTTCTCATCTTTCAGAAGTTATAGAGTGATATGGAAAGGCATGTTTTCTCTAAAATCAGACATTTAAAGGCATTTCATAAAGGACTACTTCTGCTCAGAAAGCATGGCTGCAAAATGGCATACAGCAAAGTGCAGGGTGCCACATCTTGATCAGAGCCAGTTAAAAAATACAAGGATGATTAATGCCATATGTATCACTTGTACATATCCCAACCCTTAGTTATAAATAAATGTTTTTATTATATTTTCATGAGGAAGTTTGATAGCTTTGGCAGTATTATAACACATTGTTGAAGAGATAGAAACAATTTTACCTAAATTTCCCTTAAGTGTGGTCCAAATTACAGCACAAAAGAAATCTGTCTAAAAATTAAGTCGCTCCAAAGCCAAACATGTCTGATAAAGAGAATTCTGCCTGAAATGAGCAAATCCATTTACACACCTTCATTCTTTATACAACAATAATCCCCATAGGTATTATCTTGAAAATACTTGGCATGCTTTCAGCCACACCTGAACTCAGTTGACTGGGCACAGATGTAGTTCAGATGCAGTGGCCTGACTCCTTTACAAGTTTGAACACATGATCTCTTCTAACAGCTACAGCACAGAAAACATCTGTCTTAAAAACTCATAGATGGGACCACTTGCAGACATCGCAAAGTCACTGGGTGCCTTTAGATGAAGCTTGGAGATTCAGGGAGCATTCCTTTCTTTTTCGCTACTGTAAAGCCATGCAGAGAGAAGTTTGCTGGGCTAGATGGATTTTTTTTTAACCCTGGCAGCTCATGAAAGAGTAGGGCATGTGTCATCCAAATTATTACTACATAATGAAAATAATTGTAAGCCTATTCAAATGTAAGTTCTTTTATATTGTAAGATCATCTTGTTATAACTATTGGCAATTTAAAAAAAAGAATTTAAGGCAGAAATAAGAAAAGTTCTGTAGTTTTACCTCACTGTTATCCTTTATCCTGCTTAAAGCACAACAGACGTTTGATTTCGATGTTTACAGTTTTGGAGGCAGGCGTAAAAAAATTGTGCTAGCAGGCAGGCAAACATAAGTATTCTCTGTTTGGATATTTAAATATTCTCACCATCACAGATGAGCAAAATCGAGTAGGAAAACAGACAGGGCTGTAAACATTTGTGCACTGAGGTTGCCCAGCATGGAGCAAGACAGAGGATCAATGATCAGTGGCAAAGATTTCTGTCTGCTTCACTGAAACAGAGCCTGTGGCAGGCAGTGAAAGTTACTGGCTGCTTTCCTCTTGTGCAGCGGTACTTTTGAAGAGAGGTGGGAAGAAAAGGGAGATCTCAGCTCAGTGGGCTACTGCTATGCCTCTTAAATGTGGACAAATGGACTGCTTTTTGTCAGAAGTGCTGATGTCTTCTCAGGCTTTGCTGGAAGATTACACTGAAAAATGAAAAAAACCCCAGGATTCTGTGGTTTTTCAATGTCTTTTGAAACTGCTGAGCAGGTTATCCAGAGAAGGTAAACAGAAAGTTACTGAACTGGGTTTACATGCAGACATTAAGATAAAGCATTACGATTAAAATCTTGCTTTCACCATCCCTCTTAAATGTTAGCAGCTGATGTTGTGTATTCTCAGCAATTAATATTTTATTTCCTTTAAAAAACAGAGCAGGGCTACTGTCAAACACAGAGCTGCATCAAGTACATCCAGTGACAGAAGCCAGCAAAGCCCAAGTCAGAACCAAAGTCTAGACAAGCGCTGGTCACAGAGATCCAGTCTTCAGTGATGGCAGAGCAGGGACTATAGGCAGCTGTAGGACACAGTGGGTGGGAAGCTGGGAGCAGGTCCCTCCCCAGAGTGTGAGAACACCAGAGCTGTATTTGCATAATCGTGCAAGCTAATATTGGGAGCGGCTGGGCTCCCAAGCAGGAGTTTAACAGAGGTTCCTTTGCTGCGGGAGGAAGACTGACCTCTCATGTTAAAATAAATAAACAGGACAGAGATGAGCATTTACTTGTTGATGCACAAGTTCTCTGAAAGACTAACTTCTCGGAAAATTGTGTTTTGGATGATTGTGCCTGGCCCCCTCATCAAGTCAGACAGCGTCTGTGAAAGACCCTCTTAGGCACGAGTAGAAAAGGTGATCCCATTTTATTTTCCAGGGGAACAGAAGAAATGTGACTGTGCATAGTCTTACCTAGTGCTCTCTCTGAACACTATGCAGTGACCTCTTGTGCATCGTCTTTCCTTCGAGCACTGAAACTAAGCATGCATTTTATTCTTTCACTGGCCCAATCATGAAACTTTGAGGTTTTTTTAAAGATGAAAATTCTGAATTGGTCAAGCACATTGAACAGAAAGATCTTACTTTAGAGGCTTCAGATAACTCGGATAAGAACACTGCCAGGTATAAGCTAGAATCGAGGTGTAGCTCTGGAAAACTACCTCTTACCTATCTACATATCAAGGGCCATCTCTGTCTTGCACGGTGAAGTAACTCCCTACTTGCCAAGTTCAAATGTGTAGCTGTGGTATTTATTCAGTTCCTGAAGCATACGTATACCTGCCTGGAGGCACCTCTACACAGAGCTGTTTACATAAAAATAATAAAAGAAACCCAGAGCGATATAGCTTCCTCTGGTAAAAAGTCAGACCAAAAAATCCCACTCACTCACAAGGACCAAAAACCCTTCAGGCCTGGCTTCAGGCAAAAAACCTCCACAGATAAGCCTGGCAGCAACCCCAAACTGGAGTTCTGCCCAGACAACTGGGAGAGCTGGGAGCCATCCACGGCTAATGCCTCCCACTCTGAGATACAGGAGGGGTGAGAAGAGCTCCCTGACTGCTTCTGCAACTGGCAGGGGAAAAGGGGAAGAGCAAGGAAGTAGCCACAGTCCAGATCATAAGAAACCTTACTATGGATTAAAATCACCAATCAAGCAGACACAGCAACCTGTGAGACGTCAACACTGAGTGTTCCACAGCAGGAGTACATCATGACAGATGAGTAGCCAGGCTGCTGGTGTCTGTGGGTGGCCTTGAAGCCCAGTCCCAGGTAAAGAGCATCCTAAATGCTGATGGCAGGACAGAGATAATGATCAAACTAACAAGAATGATGGTCTGCATTTGGCTTTCTAGCTTGAATCTTCCTACTGCCTCCTTTGGCAGGCATAGCTAATAGTGCAATTATAGATCTCGACTATCAGCTAATGTATAATTTTACAAATCCCAATCAGCGGTTGATGAGAACCCCACTGCCAGCACGAAACCTGGCTCTCTGCCCATCCAGGGGCAGGGTTGTCTAACATGCCATGTCACAGCAGGAAAGTGGCCCATTCTAGTCTTCCTGAAACAGAGGGATTTGGAGGAGACATTTGGAGGCATAAGATTGTTCACAATGAAAGAAATTCAAAAGCATTCAAAATAAAATTCAAAATCATTCCAAGGAAAAGAATCAAATAATAGGTTAAATAATTACAATTAAAATAAATTAATCTGACAATATGAACATGGCAAAGAAGAGTAAAGCTCCAAAGAATAAGATTAAAGAATATAGGACTATTCTCCATCAAGTCCATCTAGTGTTGTAGCAGCATGGAAGAGAGTTAACGCTACAGTAGTCTTCTTCTGTAGGAGCATCAGTAGGGATGTGTACCTACCGAACCCCTGTGCCTTTAGGGAGCTGTATTGCTATTGCTTCCCCCCGTCCACAGGTGGGCGAAAATTGATATCCCATCTGCAAGTGAAGGAATCATTTTGCTCATGTTTCTTACCTAACAGCATGGGCAATCACTCTTAGTTGATTTGGAAACAACATTATTTGTGCATAGGGAAAAGAAAACATTGCTCTCTTGGAACCTAATCAGTTGCTAGCTCAAAACTTGTGCTGACCCTGAAAGCATCACACCAGGATCTATTAGCTCATTAGATCTCTGAACCTGGGAAGATTGGTTCTCTGCCTCCCTCCAGCTCTTCTTTGGAATAAGAGGGTATTGGGTGGGTCACTCTGTAAACAGAAAGGGTTCCCATGTGTGGCTGTAGAGGATTTACAGTTCTCTTCCTTCTGTCCCACAAATACAAGAATAGATGTAGCAAGACATGTTGTGAAGGGTGTGCTTGAATAGTAGGGCTCTTTTATCAAGTACAAAGCAACTACAGCTTAAGTGTACTTCACAGTTTGCCTTAGGTGGAATTAAGTGAGTTCATGTGCACTCTCTCCCCCAGCCAATTTCTGGGCTTTGCTAGTTTACGTAGCAAAACTTTCACACCAGTTTGGGCTCAGATCTCATAAGAGTATTCAGGCTAGATTTTGAAGGTTAGGTGAAGGTCACAAGGAAATAGAAGTAAATATACAGCCAGGAGTGCACTGGTGGCAGAAGAATAGACAGGATGCCTTTTGCTAATGATAGGATCTGCAACTTTATCTGGCTTGGTTGCTCAAGGAAAATTGGTGGGAACATTTGAGAGCTACCCACTCGCTATGCCAACATGCGGACACTTTTGTTATTCTGAGCTAGAGCTCTGTCATCTGATGACATCTAAAAATTATAAAATAAAATTAACCAAAACCAAGGTAGAAAAACTCACAGCAGCACTGAACTTCACACATTTTAAATAAAATGCCTAATTGGATTAGCAAACAATAATTTGGATTTGTCGCACAATAGCTTTCAAATGCATGACAAATCTCAACAAGTGCAAATATTCTCTGGTAAGTGGGGCAACAGTTGGAGATCTCTTATTCCTTCTATGTCTTGGAAACATCTTTCCAAAACCTTCATTAAAAACAAACAAGAGAAGCAGGATGTTTCTCAGGAACACTTGTAAAAACAAACCCCAAGCTTGACAGGAACTTTGCTTTAAATCTCTGATTAGCGGTAGCATCTACTAACTTGTTATGCCTGACTTGTAGCTCACTCCAGCAGCATGATATTTTGGGCTGGACTAAGAATCTCTCATTTGAAAATTTATGTCCGTGTACCCCATATCATGTATCTAAACTGAGCAGCAACATTAAACATTTAAAATCATTGGTCTTTGTCTGTGTTTATTGCTCTCACTCTGTATCTGCAGCTCTGAACTATCTTGCCTAAAAATTGAAAGAAAATATTTTACTAATGCTTAATCTTAAGCCTACTGGAGAGCCCAAGTGTCTATAGTATAATCAGCAAACAAATAGCATGGATTTAGCTAGATTAATGGCTGCTGATCTTTCTAGACAATCTTTCATATCTGACAGAAGAAAAACTGATTTAGATGTCTGACATTTTGCACACATGGTTAATATTTAAAGAAAGGAAACACAGTGAGGAAGTCTGGCACTCATCATAATAAAAAACCGTAAATCCAGTTGGATGTCTGATTCCTAAAGAAATTCCTAGGAATGGAAAATGTTGCAAGCAGATTTTCACTGTAGAAGTTTGCTGAAAATGTCACCAAAATATAATTCCCAGTAATTATTTTTAGCCCTGGACAAGTGTCATTGTTCCTGTCCAGCAGTGTGAAAGTAACATAAAGTGAATATGTGGAATTCTGTCTAAAACAAACAGCTTGACATTATTTGCTCAGCCAGAGAGGAGTATTGTTTCTCCAAATACCAGCCATAATAGAAGTCTGAGCACAATATTTCAATAATAGCTTAAATAATCCTTGATCAAAGAGCAAGAGGGGTACTAAGAGCCAGACTGATTAAATCTTCCTAAGAAAAGAATATGGAGTCCCAAGCCTCACCACGGGTCTAGATGAGTTAACTGGAGGGACTGCCTCTTTCTCATGCTCCTGAGGGATACAAGCAAGCAGCAAGGGGAGGGACTGGGCAGGGCCATGTTCCCTAGGCAAGGCTGCTGCAGTGGCATCTACACCTCTGTAGGTAAAGAAGAACAGTGAAAGGTTCCCACAGAGAGGCACATTGTCCTCACAGCATCACTGTGACCACCTGCCTCTCATGGCCCAGAGACACATTTTGGGCCTGAATTACCTCTGGATGTTGGTTTTGAAGTGCTGGTCCCAGTCCTGCCTCTTGTGGGAATAACTTTCTCCATCCACTTCCTCCATTATTCAGTGTAGCTCACAGCACCTAATTCTTTCCCAGCTCAAAAAGTAGAAGAGGAACTGGAAAAAAGACACAAGGATGACAGTTATCACTCACTGCCTCCTGTAAGGTGCAAAATGAAAGGCAGCATCCGGATGGACTTATACCTGTGAGACACTGTGTTTGAATAGATTTATGTGATAATCACCCCCCTGTCAGATGCCAGATGCCCGAAGCTTTGCTGGCTGTCTTCCCAGCGTAGGGAAAAGAGCGACATGAAGTCTGAGCTCACATGAAGAGCTGGAGACAGCAGGCAGGGCAATCCTTTCCATCTCCCTGCACGTCACTGCAGAGATGCCACTTGCTTCCCTGCAAGAAACTCTGCCTCAGCCCAAGGCAGAGGAGGGTCTGTGGCTTAATGGTGACAGCAAAACAGAGCAGCTCCATCACAAAATGTTACTCCTGCTCACACACTAAGAAAAAGGCACTGGAATGCAATGCTATCACCTTGTTTTACCTGCCGCTGAGGTTTGGTTTCCTTTGTATCTTTCCCTGTACCCAGAAACAGAGGATGAGAAAGGACATTGTGTTCAGTCCTTGGTATTGCAACTGTCCCACCATCTGGCTTTGTAAAACCTTTTAAGGTAAATGAAAGTTGTTTGCTGTCTGCAAAACAAAGAGAAAGAAGGCAGGCAGTCAATGTGAGTACTGTACCCTACTCTGCTTAAGAAGAGGCATTCCCAAACTGAATCCTACTGGCCCAAGCCCTGCAATGCTTATCTTTAGAAGCACAGAGAATAACAATCTGTGGTGCATACATAAAGATCCTGAGTTATTTGGGCAAGTCTGGCAGCACCACATCAGCCAGCTTAACCAAATAATCTACTCATTCTTAGTGCTTTCTCCTCATTAAAGCAGTTTACAAACCGGGCCTTAATTAAAGTTCACAGCAGTCCTGCAAGTTAGTAAAATGTCATTATCCCAATTTTACAGATGAAAAAATTGCAACAGAGAGGTGAAATGCTGTGCTGGAGGCTGCAGGAGACAGTTTTAGGGCCACGATTAGCCATCGGGAGCTCTTGACTCCGTGCAGCATAGCCAGCTTCCAAAGGCACTGAACAGGCTCTCGATCAGATGCTGAAAGTGCTGCTCCCCGCTTCGGGATCCCTTGCAGTCTCTGTATGTTGGCTCTAAGTTGGCAAAGGAGACTGATCTGGCTGCTGACACATTTACCCCATACTTACCTTCCAGAGCAGGGCTATGCCAGCTATGTGTCAAGAAGGAAATCAGCAACATGACCTTGCTCCAGCTATTGTGGAGCCTCAGACAGCCGCCCTGTGAACAAAAAGAGGCCACAAACAAGCCACAGCAGGCACTGAACCACCTTTGACCACTGCTGAATTTGGGAGTGGTTCAGGACTTAATCCCCAAACTATGCTGCCTTGCTGAGCCAAAAACAGAATGATGACCGCAAACATATCGAGGATGGCTAGCAAGTTGATGTAAACACCGATCCAAATGCTGTGCCATTTGCAAGCCACCTGGAGTGATGCAGAGTGCAAACTTCTACTCTGAGTCATGAAACAGAGATGTGAAGCTAAGTCTCTCACCTTTTGGGCCACCACTCTAGCCAGAAGGCTCAGATGGGTGTAGCTAACACTCCTACTCCTTCCATTTTCATGTAGATGTTCAAAAGGTTTCATTTTTCCCAATAAGGAAATCCCCTCTCTACATCTTAAAAATAACCCAGAAATAAAGTCACCACAAAACAGGGTCATCACCCACTGCTCAGACAAACATAAAATACATGGGTCAAAAGTCACCTCAGGACATCTCTAGTCTCACCTCCTGCTTCAAGCAGGGTCAGTTCTGAGATTAGACTGAACTGCTCAAGGTTTTGTCCAGTTGTGTCTTGAAAACCTCCCAGAATGGAAATTGCACAACAACCCTGAACAACTTGCTCCAATGCCTGATTTTCCTCACAGTGATTTGTTTTTCCTTATATGCAGTTGGAACCAGTTGGACTGTTGTCCTAGAAAGAAGTGTGTCATTTCACCTGATTGTGGCCAACCCCAGTAATTTATTTTTGCTTTTTTTGAACCTCTGCTTAAAAATAATGAAGCAAAAAAGACCACAGAAACTTTTCAGAATAGATTTTAGCACTGTAGCACACTGTCAAGATCTCATGCTGCAGGCTCATGATTACATCAGAAATCTGATAAGAACATATCTTTTTCGTGTCAGAATGCAGCAGCTTTTTAAAGCCTCAAGTGTTATTTCATTTCCTCCACTTGTTATAATGAGGCACTGCTTTCAGATCCCTGTAACAGAACACAGATCAGAGTTCTCTAAAGCTCTCAAGTTTACATCACATCTTATTACCCTAAGGCACAGGTATCATGATTGTGATTTACTGCTGAAATTCGCCTATTATATTGATGTTGCATTACCAATACTAGTCACCTGTTACTTTCTGGAGATTCTTTTATAGAAACATAATACTCAATTTTTCTTGTGGAGTTCTTTCTATATTTACTTTCCTGTCTGGGGTGGGAGGAAGAAAAACTCATGCAGGATCTAAATTTAACCTGAAACACCCATTAGTAGTTACCCATCCACCAAAGCCAGGAACTCGGTATCCCATATGAGTGAAGGAGGGACACGGGTCTCATTTGACTTTGACTGTTGTAACAAATTGCATCATAATTCTGTGTTGGAATAACCCTAACATCAGCCTGGTTGTGCCTCTGTTGTGTAGCTGTGAACTACTCCACTGTGCTTACTTTGTCCTGTGTGAAGGAATTACTGTACCCACCTCCCAGGCATCCTCCATGCAGCTGAGCGTGCACAGCCCCCTGTGGCTGTTGTAAGTTGTGCCACTTATTCGAGACCTTAAATGCTCATGTTTGGAGAAGTGCTGAAAGGAGGCAAAATTACCTTAGTCCACTGATATTTTCCTGTGTCTCGTAAATGTGGCACGGCCTCTACCAGAAATTGATGGACGAGAGTGTGAGGAGTTGAGTGCAACTGACAGGAGGTGGGTCAAAACTGAGGACTGGCTATTATGCCATTGGTATCTTCTTGGGTGGGGGGACGGTGTTAATGAAAGGATCCTTCCCATGGAATGAAGTACCAAGGGATACTGTGCTAAAGCTGGCATGGTTCAGCCTTCAGACACTGCTGTTTGCTCATGTATCTTGAAGTCCATGGCCTCCTCCCCCTCAGACATTGCAAACAAAAGAGAAATAACCAGTGGCCACACTTACCAGCAAGCACTGAAACCTCAGCGCGAGTCATCCAAGACCTTGCTCTGCTTTCGCCTCCCTCGTGAGTTCCTTACTGCCATCGCTATCTTTTCCTACTCTCTCAGCTTTCAATCTAATCTGTGCTGCATCAGTGGGAGGAAAGCAAACAGGGCAGCCAGCTCTGCCATGCCTGGGAAGGAGAACTGAAGCAGGAAAGCCTCATCAGGGCAATGGACCAATGCCCCTGAGCAGTAAAAGGAGCCAGAGTCTTAAATCGTGGCTCACTGGTTAACCCAGACTAGCTGCTATTACTGCCCTTCTACTGGAGAATACTGATTCTTATAATTTTCACTCTTTCTTGTCCCCCTTTTCCTGCTCTGTCCATTGTTTCTTCACTTTACTTAGGGCCGGAGAGAAGAAGCCACAAGCTGGCTTAGGCACTCTTTTGACCACAGGTGCCACAACAATGCTGCCCAGGGATGCGGCTGAGAGAGGTGTATCTGCACTGAGCTCCTGGCTGCCAAGGCAGACTGGAAGTGGTATCCAGACAGAAAGTTGAAGCCTAAGTCAGGTTTGCTCATGGAGCCTAGGTGGCTGCAGTGTAGACATAGGGTCCATCTTGCTGGAGGCCAAGAAATAACAACTATTTATACCTCAGTCTTAAGTATGGGACTGCACTCTTTTGTTCCTCACCAAGATGAGTAAAATGGAATTCTCATGCTCTCTTTCCTCCTCTCCCACCCCCAAAGAAAGATTTTGGTTTGTTTTCATTATGTTTGCCTTGAACAATCATGGTTTCTCTGTGAAAGTATCTGATGTGAAAAATACCTCTCTATGCTCTGACAGAAGTTGTTGTCCATCCCAGTAGGATGAAGTCCCTGCATTTGTAAATACAGTGCCAGTATTTTTTGTTCAAAGTTTTGCAGTGAGCATGAAGATCCATATTTCATTGAAAATTAATACAGAAGTTCTTACCTGCTTCTATGTACATACTCACTTCAAACAAAACAGTGGAGAGGAACCCATTTAAAAGCAGACATTGCCGTCTTGGAATGCTGTCAAAGTTTAAGGCTGGGCCAGCCACTAAACTTCAGCAGATGCTTTTTAGTATCTCACCACCAGGATAACAGGAGTGCCAGAGAGAGAGACTTGAAGGTTGGAAAATTTCTTGAACCAGTTTAATGAAGAAAAAAAAACAACTAACAGTAACATTGAAGATATCAAACTACATACAGATACACACAACTATGCTCAAAGATATAAGAGAATATGTTAATAGGGGATCCACTTCTTCCAGATAACAACTAGGTCCCAAACAGGGAAAAAACAATCCCAGACCAGACTCAGCAGCAGATAGGAGTGCCCAAACCCAGAGTCCTGATGACAGTGGAGGGGGTTAAGTAAAAGAAACCCAATCAGAAAATAAGCCATGCCCCTCCTGTCTGGGGAGGCAGGGAAAAACAACCTGTCCCATTGAACGTTGCTCCTCTGCAGTGTGAAAATAGGGGCCAAGAAACACCAGCATCACAGAGAGAGATGACAACATCCTCCCAGCACAGCAGGCACTAAAAGCCACAAAACTCTTCTTAGAGGCCCTTTTATATCGAATACCATGGGAAGGAATATCATTACTGGTCCATTTGGGTCATTTGACCCATCCTCTCCTCCCCACAGGCACAGCTGCCCCTCCCTGCTCTCTCTGATTGCCTCCTGTGCCAGGAGCTCTAGAAAACTTCTATCCTGGGGCTCTCAAACTAGGACAAATGCTGCTCTGGTAAATAGGACACGAAATCCTATAATTTTGTTATCCTCCTATGGCGAAGTGAAATTGAGTTAAGTACTGAGAAAGTAAAAAAAAAAATCAATAGGATATTGTGGAATTTCCCCTAAACTTAGCTGGGAGCACCTTATTTGTGCTAGAAGCTTCAGCCTGCTATACCTGACAACTCTGGCACCCAAAATGCAGTCAAAGCACAGGAATAACTTCACTGAAGCTCGTAAATGGGGCAGAGTGACACACTGATTGGGTCCCAAAAGTCTACCACCTTAAGAGATGAGAGCAGTGCACATAGCAGCTTGTGAGAAATGTGTTGCTGGTGCTCCTGACGATTTGTGTAGCCTCAAAAGAAGAGTTGATGCAGATTTTTCTCCGTCCTGCATGGAGAATAGCTAGGAAGCAGCACGAAACACACTGATGGCTGTCACTCACAGAGGCCTGTGGGGCTTTCCCTAAACACGGTTCAAACCAAATTTTTGCTGTAATAATATATATTGTACCAGAGGCCAAGTTTTGACTGCTGAATGGGTCCTTGTACTGTTAGCAGACTCCTTGAAGTCTGTGGGAGTCCATGCAGAGTAATGCATTACCTACCATAAGTAAATGCATCACAACATGTTTCAAATAATATTCAAGGGCCCAGATCCAAAAAGCACATCTCCAGCTGCTAGAAACTGCAGCAGGTGAGAAGTTTCCCTGATTTCAATGACATCACCTGCAAAGATAGAATTGCCTACACCTGGTGAGATCAAGGCCTTGAAGCATATTCCTCCTGGAGCAAGGATTGCATATCTGCATTTTGTGAACATAAATGGGTAATTTGGGTACTGCTAAAAAGTTGCAGTTTCCAAAGTTTTGTTCCATAACCAGTAATTAAGTGTACCCTCAATTTGCAAGATATATATAGAAAGCAAGCATATTATACAACAGCATGTTTTATTTATCTTTCCACAAAAATATTTTTATTTTACGATAAGCAAACACAGCATCATTTGAATCCTACTACTATTTTATTAAAAGTATTATTTGGGTTCTACATTGTTTTCATATCTGTGGTGAAGTACTTTTAATTAGAAAAAGAAATTTGTATAAGGATGTGCTTATACCTGTAAATCCATAATGCTGAGACCTATAGGATATATTAGGCACTTTTGGTCATTGGAGTTATAGATTCTCTTCCTCAGTCTGAGGAAAGCATGTGTGAGGAGACAGTAATCAGTGGTAGTATCTATCACAAAACAACATCTCTCATACTGTATTAGTAGTTACAAACATGAAGTTTGAAAAAGGTGATTTTCTTTTCTTTCCTGTTCCAAAAGTACCACTGATTTCATAGCTGTTTGAAGAAGGAAGGTGTTGTCTGCTTTTCATCTTTAACAGGAAAACTTGGAAGCAATTGACAAGGTGTAAAGGACACGTTTAATAGATGCTCAATGTTTTCCAAGTAGGTGCAGCCTGGAGAGGCAGAGGCCAGCAATGGACACGTGCTTTAGAAACCCCATCTTCCTGCAGTGGTGCATGATTTGCATTGATTGTGTCTATAGACATTACATCTGTCAGTAGCCTGGGCTTCTCTAAGCAAATGGGAGATGCCACAGTCGTATCAAGAGTTTTGCTTTGCCTGTCAGTGAATTGGGCCTTCTGTCTTTGAGCAGAGTGCCCTTTTATCAGGTGTTGAATACCCATTTTTTTCAAGTGAAGATTTCACAGCAAAGGTTCTCTGTTTACAATTTTTAACACTGCACAGAGAGCATTCTGCAACCTGGAAGTGATTAGACATTGAAGGTATTTAAGTGATGCTTGAAATGCTGAGTTGCATTTTGGTAAGTAAGATTTGCAAGCTGTGGTTAGCTATGCATACCAAAAATAGCTTTTCAAGAATGTTCAGCCAAATGGCTTGCTTTTGTACAAGAATATAGACAGAGAAACCAACAAAATTTCAGATTTCATCAGGATGTTGTTGCTTAAAAATCAAACAAAATTTGCATATAATTGCAATGTGAGATGAAGAAGAAATCTTGAAGTGATTTTGCTCTGAAACTCTGTTAGCAGCTCTTTAAAATTTTTGCTTCTCCCCATGGATAACTGTGAAGTCCTGCAAGACACACCATGTTATACTGGTGAGTGTCCTGCAACACGCTGTCTGTACTAACCTGCAACACAGAACTGACTCTGTCCTGAGGCAACACAAGTGTAACTATCATTTACCTGCTTCACTGTATGTTCCATTAAAAAAAAAAAGTATGTAAAATGTATTATGTAATTATATATACTATGGTATTTGTAGTATATTCTGTATAAAATACAAAATATAAAACATATCTAGACAATTGAGTCCACTTTCTGCAGACCTTCTGAAAGGGAAGATTGCTCTGACATACAGAAACTTCAGGAATCCTCTGTTCTTCAGGAATCTATTTTCTAAACATTTGAGTGACTATTTCTACAGCGGTTCTCAGGCTAAAAGTGACTAAAATGTAACCATTTTTACTATTACCCGGAATAGCATAATTATTCCCCATCAATTTCATATACTCATGAATATGCATGCACTACTACATTTTTCACAAAATGAGAGAAATGTGAGAAAACTAACTTTTGTCTCCAGAATGTGTTAAATATTTCACTTACAGGAATCCATTAAGATAGATTTTTTTTTTCCCTCCTGGAGTCTACCAACAACGGGAATAGATTCACTGCACGCTTCTCAGAGCAGAGGTGCTTGATGTAGCTGCAAAGTGGGTCTAATAAATAATAGTGAATATATAGATAATGCATATGTGCGTATATATGTACAATAAAGTCCCACTGCTTGGAAAAGCTGTTGGAAGCATATTTAGTATTTTGCTTGGGCCTGCCCAACCTGGTGCTGAGAATAGCTGCTAGAGATGTCAGAAAGTAAAAAAGAGTCTCACCAAGAAAAGCAAAACCACCAGCAGCACCATCTACCAAGTAGTCCTCATTGCTTATGCATATGAAAGATAATCCTACACTTCATTGTATTAATGAGCATCAACGTAGGTGCAAGCTGATGGTTCAAAGAAGGTATTTCTTCCCATCCACCAGGTTTCTCTTCATCTCCTTCCCACCCCACAGGAGATGTTTGCTAACCAGGGAGAAGCTTGCGTAGCCATTGAAGGCGTCAAGAAATGGGCTATTGCCAGTCCCAGCAGGAGCTGGCCTTGCCTACCCGGCTGGCCTGCCCACCAGTGGGGACACATAGTGAATTTTCAGTGCCGCTGCTGACATTAGGACAGGCAGAAGGGTTTTACATAGCTCTGTCAGTGCTGACTGCCTCACTTGTTTAAAAATGAGCCTGCAAAATTTATTAAATGGAGCCATCTGCTTCTCAGCCATTCTCCTACACTACCCCTGACAGTGACTGACAGGAAAGAAACAATGAATTTACAGCAGTGGGTGAGAATCAATTACATGTCTGATCCCTCTTCCAGAGTTGATGGAGCCCTTACGGTCTAACCTGGAGCATCTTTTGAACACCTCTTTTGAACTGGTAGGGTGTGGAGTAAGTATTCATGGTAACTTTTACTTTCGTCCTTGCAAGAGTCAGTGAAGAAGAACCTGCAAAGGAGTTAACTGTTTGCAATCGTTATTGTTAACTGAGCTAAGGAAGGGGGAGATTCATTGTAACAACCCTGTGGTTTTCTTTAATTTTTAAAAGGAACTGGTTCGAAGGTCATTTAGGTCTTATTGAGATATAGCTGCTGATTTCACTAGGTTGTGAATATGGCTGTGAGTCTATGTTCTTTGAATAAGGAGTTTTCATTAACTGATTCCAGTCTGGAACATGCATTTTTTTGTCACAAATACATAATATTCATGGCAAAATTACATTTGGTTGCAAACACTTCTTTTTATTGTATTTATTCCATTACTAATGAAAACTGAAAAAATTGTGTTGTTTTTTTTTTTCTAGTGTTTACCTGATGTGAAAATCAGGTAGAAAAACTTACCAAGTTTTGTTAAAACAAGAAGATAAATCGTTCTGTTTCACTTGCATTGCAAAAGAAATGTATTAGTTATGCTTCTTCCACTCCAGATCTGAAAAAACAAACTGTATGTCTCAAGCCTTGGCTACTTTTCAGACTATACTGGTTGACCAAAACGACAACAATAATTTAGCCCGCAAACCTCAGAGGACAAAAATCTAGACCCTGCTGAATTTAATCAGTGATTTAAGGCAGCAGCATGGCTAATTTGTTCCAGCTATTCTAACAGATGAAAGAAACAGGTGGAAGAAGTTGCTGTCATTTCTAAGAGTTAATTCGCATGTCCTCCGGAGTTAGTTGGTTACCTGCTGCATATGCTGTGTATATTCTTGGTAGCTGTTTATGGAGGAGGCTTTTCAGGAGTGAAGAGAAGCACCAACAGTGTCATCAGAGAGAGGAGCCCTTGGGCTAGCTGCCACAGACGGCTCTCATTGAATGCAGGTGCCTACCCTTGCAGTGTTTCCATGCTCCCTGGCACATGCAAGGTCTGCTAAATTGCATCTGTTTCTCCCATTAGGCTACCCATGTTTGCCAAGGGCCTGTCTTCACCCCAAGCTGGCTGTGCTGCGTCAGCTGCCTCTTCTCCTGGCAAGCAGCGTCCCAATGGCGTCTTGCTGGCCAAGCAGCCACCAGTGGCTGGCTGTCCAGGGGTGAAAAGTCCCAAGGCATCAATATCTCCCTCTTGGGCAGATTACATCCTATTGCATGGCTCATGGGCTCTATCTGACACCTTGCTGGTGCTGCTGGCATGGCAGACGTGCTCACCATGGACTGGAAAACAGGGCATGCAGGCAGGCCAATTCTGGGCAGCACCCCATCTGCGTGGGCTGCCACCACCACTGGTGCAGGGCTGCCCATATGACCAGTGCTCGCCTCCTCAGGGGCTCATTTGATGTGTCACTGTGTGGTCAGCTGCGCTTCTCTATTTTAGGATCCTCTGTGAGTGGCAGCTATGCTCATTCACATTTAAGAAGTCCCAAGGCAGGGCAGTGACTGGGTTGACTTGGTGAACCGTGCTGGAGCTGCAGTGTGCCGGAGGAGACAGTGTGTCAACAGGGAGGCTTACAAAGTAGTCCAAAGAAAACATTTAGGGCAGAGCATGACTTCAGCTGTGCCCATCTCAGGGCAGAGCGCCAGGAGCCACTGCTCTCTTAAAAATTTGCAAGATGCCTAAAATCCTTGTATTTTCCTCCCTTTGATATTTTTGAAGTATTTTGGCATTATGAATACGTCAGTAGCCAGCTCGTGCAGGCAAGTGGCAAAAGGCTGTTCCCTGCTCAAAAGAACTTAGATCAGCGTCTCCCACATCCCAGGCTGTAACACACGGAGGGGTGGGACTTGGGACACTCATACTTCTCCTGGAGAAGCCGTCCCTCTTTTCATGGCATTGCTAAACACTGAATGGATGAGAGAAAGAGATCACAGGTGACCCAGGGACACTGCAGGGACAGGGGATGGGCTGTTCTCCAAGCTCTTCCCCTGGAGTACATCTCAGATCCCCCCTCCCTATACACAAGCTCACCAGGTGTACCTGTGGCTGTACAGAGGCAAGTTCATTCTTGTGCTCCTTCTCACCTTCAATAAACATTTATTTATCCCATGCAAAGGGGAACAGCATAAATAGGGCACTGTGCCTTCCTGGAGAAAGGCAGTCACGTACACCTGGCTGTTGAGGCACATTTCTGGGCAGGAGTTTGATATCGCCCTCAAATTGAGCTTTGCTGGTGGGACAAGCGGAGGAGCACCCGGCTTGTGAAGGAGCACCCGGCCTGTGACCCCCGGGGTGGGGAGGTGTGTGATAAGAGACATGGGTGCCTACCTTGCTCAGCATCATCAAGGCAGGAGCATGTCAGGGCACGCTGAGAAGCAGAACATGACAACCCAAAAAAATGCAAGTGTGGGAAAAGCTGGCATATTCAAAATGAAGCTGCTACGTCAATTCTGGGGAAAAGGAAAGAGTTCATCTATTGTTTGTGAGTAGTTTGTGGTATCAGGAAGTACAAGTAGATACAGTGAAACCAAGAAGTATTTGCACATTGTTACATTAGGTCACCAGGGAAAGTGAGAAAGAAACATAGTGGTGTACTGAGCAAAGAGACCGAGCAATGACTATGTTCCTAAGCCTGTAAGACACAAATAAGTGATTTATAAAAGAAAAGGGAGAAAAATGTCATGTTAACTGGTTGAACTGCTGCAACAACATGAAGGCGATTCACAGAAATAGTCACAACTCACCAAGAAATACTTCCTGTGTCTCATCCCATCTATAGCAGAAGAAAGCTGGCATGCGTAGAACTTCTTGCTGAAAGCACTGAACACATTCTCCTTCTTCTGCCTCTCCCGGTGGCATAGCAAAGCACTTTTAGCTTTCACTGAAATGAAGGGTCAAGGTCATTTAACATCTACATGAAATGTTTTGCGTTTTGCAAAATTAGATACTATGAGTTGGGGTTTTTTTCTTTTTTTTTCTTTAATCCATGCTGCACAAGACACCTGCTACACTTAAATGGGAGCGAGTGCTAGAAAGCAGAGGCAGAAGTATTTTCTAGTATTCTCTGGAGCAGTTCAGCTCCAGCTCCAGCAATCTGTGTTTTCTTTTTATAACATCACCTCTCCCTGAGATATCTTAGCACTTCCTAAGAGGTAATCTCAGGGAGTAAATATGTGTCCACTCCTATGAGTTTTCTAGATTGGATTTGTCCTTTAATTCCATGTTCTGGTGGGACTGCTTATGTAACGGATTTTTTCTTCTTTGTTAAACTAAGGTTATAACTTCGTGTTATGAAGAATTAGGCAAATATTTCATATGATAAAACTACAGCCTGTGGGTGTGATGGGCTTTGGGCCAGCATCTCTAAACAGACAAATGTTTTTTGTCATTTTGAGGAGTTAGACAATCAGGCAGATCACACAGAGATGATAAATAGTAAATGTGTTTCATTAAAAATTATTTCCTTGAAATGGTTTAAACAAAAATTTTGAATATTGGAGATGTCATTACACTTTCTTCAGCATTGCAAATGTAAGTGAGTAGGCCTGGTTTAGAGGAATAAGAGGGAGGAACAGAAACAAATGTGGATGGAAAATTTCAAAAAAAAACCCAACAAACCCAAATGTGCATTTATTTTTTAGGGAAATAATCAGTTTAACATACATGTTGATAGAGAAGATGATTTCTTAAGAAAAACAAAGCAAAACCAAAAACCATACCACTTTCAGTTCAGAAAAAGGACTTTGCATGTGCAGGTTTGAATGGCTGCCTGAGGAACACAGCCGTAGCATCTTTTTGGTGTCTCGTGTTGGGATGGCTTACCATGGAGCAGTGGAAACTACCCATGAGCAAGACAGTAAGCTGCCCTCTCTGTTTCTTTCCAGAAATACTCATTAGCCTGACAGAAAGGGTTGATACGTGTAGGATAGTGTCCTCTTACTGTTGATCTGGGCAGATTCTGAAGACTCTGAATGGGAGCAGCTCCCCATTCCAAGAGGGACACCCTGCCAGTCCCTGGTAGGATGTTTTCTTCTAGCACATCTATTCTGTTTTCTTTTGACTTGTGCACAAAGGATGAAATTAGCACAAACCAGGCAATATCACTAGCAGAAACAGTGTTCTGCCCAGCCCCACAACTAGAAATTCAAATCTTCAGCTAAGGTTGGAGAGACTATGTGTCTTTCATCTCCTTGATGGCTTCCAAGACCAACTGTCCTGCTCAGCTGGGCCAGACCGTGACTAGGGCTGAAGCAGCACTTGGCACAGGCAGCCAGCTTCACATTCCAGAAACAGCCAAACTAAAGGGGCATATGAGGAGATTTTGAGCGGTGTGAAGCAGGGCTGGTATTGCCTTTCAAATTGGAGAGAGGTAATTGATTAGCTTCCCAGGCAGCATTGTTTTCCTCTGCGCAGAAATCTCTCCTTCGGAGCTGGGAAACACACTGCTGACAGTGCTTAGTCACTCATTTGGGATACCAAGGCACAGGCTCACTGCAGCCCTGGGAGGATGATCAGGGTAATGCCAGATTCCTGCACTGTTGTCCCAGCTCTGGCGGGTGTGCTGTGGGGCCACAAGCCCCACTTCTGTCTTCCTGCCTTCATTTGTCCACCTGAACGAGTTGAAAGACGAGCTCTGTGGATTAGTTATTTAGTAAATTCTATTCTGCTTTACATATTCAACACACGGTTTAAGCATCCCTGTGGCTATGCCTGCCCTTTAAAAGCCCAGGAGTGGTTGTATTACAACAGGTGAGCATATTTTGGCAGCCCCAGTTTCATAGATGCATCAGGTTGCACACAGAATTTAATGTGATTTGAAATAAATCGTCTGAAAATGTTACGAGCTCTCCCATTTGTTCCGATTAGCATAAGCTCTCCCTCCACTCATTTAATTTCCCACATGTTTAAACTACAAATAAAGCTGAATTTAAATGTAATCCTCATGTCTTTATCAACTCATCTTCACTGACAAATGCACATCATTAAGACATAATAGTATAAGGGGAGACTAGCCCTGTGTTTCCAAAGGTGATAAAAGCAAACCCATCCAAAACTGTGGTATTGATTTAAATTTATTCCCTAAACACAGTAAAATTGGTATCACAGAGCTTGCAGATACATAAAAAAATCTGGGTTCTGTAATTTTGGGATGCCTTCCTCAGTTCATAAACACTCATTATGTGTAGGGAGACCTGGTGCCTGAAGAAAACATGCAGTTTAATCTATTATTGATTATTTTTACAATCTTCAAAAGCAGATGGAGTGTATCTTGGGGCAGAAATGGAGAAGCTGAATGTGCAGTGCTTCCCCTGGGTAGCTGTCAATTCCAGTTCCACCTGTGAAGTAGTAAGAGGTTGATCCAAGCCCAGTGCATCTCAGAGAGGAAAGCAGTCAGAACCTGATATCCTGATTCAGTAACACTGTCCAGTTAGACATCATATGTTTATTTGGGGCTGGGGATTTGTTGGCTTGGTACAAGATGGACTTCTGCAAGAGCCATTATTTTTAGCTGGGGGAGCATTTAGGAATTGAAGAAACTCATTACCTGGAAGTTGTAGGGAGATCCCTGAACATCGGCCCAGCTGCTTTACCCCAGCCAAAGCTGGAATTGTGGGAGCTACAGCCAAAGGTACCGTCAACCAGACCTGAAAGTGGTTTCCAGAGTCAATGACTTCACTGGAGGAAACTAAAAATCACTTTTCAGGAAGACTTCTTACCAGAAGGAAGGCGTAAGTGCCAAAATCTTTAGAAAAACTATGTCTTTTTTCTACAATTTAGATAGATTCCCCTCAAGATAGTGACAACTGCAGCTCAATCGTGACCAGCTGTGTCAATAAAAGCAGAGAGAAACGTGGCACCAGGAATGGCCTGGTGCAACTCTTCTGCTGTGGCAAAAGGCACTGTGGGAAGGGGAAACGTACAGGGAAAACTGTGGCACATGTATGTTGTCAGAGACATCAGAGTGTCCATACGGAGTCAGACGATTTGCCAGTTTGGCCCAGTACTGAGCCTCTGACCATGGTCATAGCAGACATGTAAGCAAGAGTACAAGAACAGGTTAGACGTGTTTTTCCCAAATATTTTTTCCATCTCCCAATCCAGAAGGGTTATTCTGGTACTTAAAAGCTTGCAGTGGATGTTTGTGAATTCACCCAGTTGTTTTTGATTCAGTGTAAGTGTTTTACCTTGTCTCTGTGAAAAAACATTTCCTTTTGGCAGTTCTGCCCCGGCCACCCTCTGATGTCACCGTGTCCCAGTGAGACAACAAGCTAACACAGGACAACCAATAGACATTCCCTACCCAACTTCTCATGGCACTTGGTGGACCTCTAGCACATCCATCCTTGGACACATCCTTTCCTGGGCTGGAGAATCCTAGTCTCTGTGGCTGCTCCTGGTGTAAAACCTGTTCCTCACCTCTGAAGATCCCGTTACCCATCTCTGAATGTTTTCCATTCTCTCATATTTGTGATGAGGACAGATGTGCCCTCTGCTGAGCAATACCACAGTTATGAGGTGCCAGCACTATCTCTGTAGCTATGAGACCAGCCTTGCATCCAACACTAGTCAGCACTGGCCTGCCTTGCTTCCTCTGCCCAAGTCCTCCTCCTCCTCTCCTCCAGCCACTCTGCTTTATCTGGGCTGGGCAGGGGGTGCTGCACTTGTATTCCCATTACTGTCACCTCTTCTGATGATGCCTATTACCTCTTCTTTTTTAACCCAGCATGTCAGTCCTGTGAGAATAATGTTACTCTTCTCATGCCGCCCCGACTTGCAACCATGAGCCTTGCTCTTACAGAGTGCTCAGCCTTATCGCCGTGCCACGCTACGAGCTTACAGTCAGTTTTCTGGCTTTGCCCCACATCGCTTTTCCAACATTGCTGCTTTCCAAACATCTTCAGTCCCATCGAACAGCTACATACATTTCTTCATTTCTTCTGTGTGTATTAGGTTGTCTTGTCCAGGTTGGATTTTATTACTATATCCCCGAGATAAGGCTACTGCCTGCATGATAGAGTCTTTGCCTCCCACTATGAGATTAGCTGCAAATGTAATTTGAGAGCTATTCATCTCTCGTTGATACCTACCATTAACAACAGCAAAAGCAGAATTCAGCAACTGAGATTCCCAGCATCCTTCAGGTATGTGTCCTTATTTCAGTATATGATTTTATTCATTTTGGTATGTGGTTTTATCTATTTACAGTCCTTCAAGTAGTGTTTCATATACAGGGCAGCTCTCTGACATGCTATTAATCACCTTCTTTGAAACAACTGTAGAAAAGATATTGGGCTACAAGCCAGTACTTTTGGGATCATGTTAACAGTTTGCTGTCGTATTTCAATCACTTGTGCTGTGCAAAATAACCCAAGATGTCCCTCCCTCAGGGTATTAAGTAAAGATTGCAACTGCTGCGATAAGGGAAGATTCTGACAAGCATTAATCTGCAGGGAGCAGTTTGGCACGAAATAAAGGGCAAAAGCATGGCCAAATGGCCTTTTCTTGCTCAGAGGGTGCTTTATGTAGGCGCACACACATTTTGGGAGAAACCCTGTTTCCCCAGCACTCTCTCCTTGCTATGAATGTCGAGGTGCACTCAGGTGGTTTTCAGCATCCAGAGCTTTCAGTTTATGTAGATTTAGAAAATCCTTAATTAAACAACAGAAGGCATATTATCCTGTCTCCTCTCATCAGCTTGGTATCCATCAGCTGCAGCTGGCACAAAGCAATTATCCCTGTGACAACCACAGATTTGACAGCTCTTGACACGGACCGCTTTCAACTAGTAGGGACCCCATGCTATTTTTGTGCTTGTGCAGGTGATCAAAGGCTGCGCTGTGCTCTCCTTTTCGTTGGGGAAGAGCTGCTGGACTTGTGCAGTGATGGCAGTCAGGAGAGGGCCTTTGAGACTGCTCTTCACCAGCAGCAGCAGCTGGTGGCTGTGGTACAATGGCTGGCAGTGTAGCCTAGGAGAAATTGGCCATCCTCATTCTAAAGAATTAAGATGTTTTCAGGTTGAAGCTGATGTTCCAACTTTCTTATGGTGACTGTCATTCCCTGAAGCCCAGGGCTACTCTGAGATAAGCTAGTGTGATTGGGCAGCCTTCCTTTAGTGCCTTAGGAGTATGATGCATGTCCCACTGTGAGGACTCTGGGAGGTGGGAGATTGTCTCAGGCTGCCTACGAAGCTCCATGATCACCTGTAAGCTGTGGAGCAGGACGCAAGGTGACAGAAACCTGTTGCAATGTTTGAGAGGAAGGACGAAAAAAAACCCCAGCACTGAGAGGTCTCTCAGGGCACCAACGTCAGTTCATGGCTAATTAGAGGGCAGGAAGCTTCCTGGGCTAGTGACCAGACTGGCTCTGATTCATGGCTGCTCTGCAGCTGACAGCAAGATGTAGGTGACTGCGAGCTCAGGTGCGGGGCTGGGCATCTCCACCCTGTTGATGATAAATCCTGCCAGAAGCCCGCCAGTCTCTTCCCACATAAAGACAGTCTCCTGGCTTGAAAGGAGATTTAGTGTTTTTCTTCATTTGATCCGCGTATCGTTCTCCAAGAGACCAAGTCAAAAGCCATCAACTTTGCATCAGCTTCCTAGTTTGTTGGAATGAGGCACAGATGAAAGGGTCCCAAACATCCTAATTTATGAAAATATTACTTATTTTCCCTCTGTGCTTAACTCCCTGACAGATCTAACAAAAATGTTAAGTAGCAGTAGGACACAGTCACTATCTTAAGGACAAAAACCCCGCGTTTTTCTTCATGGCACCTCCCCACAGATTTTTAGTCCAAATCTCCTCTCATGGAAATCAATGAACATTTTGGAAGAGAAATCAAGGGGTCCCTCAACACTTTTTGTTTACCTCAATAAGCTAGAGCTTTGGGCTGCAAACCTGGATTTAGGTTCCCATGCTTTCCTTCCTTCTTTTAGAAGAAACCTTTTCTGGCGTAATTTCTGGATAAATCTGCAATGTACAGGTTTTTAAAGAATCAGTGTAGAGATTGTCATAAAGCTAAGAGTTTGATTTCCCACAAACACAGAGGTTGATTTTTTGAGGGGAATGAGAAAAAGAATACCCAATGCCTGTCTGAGGAGTAGGAGAAAACATTTATTACCAAATGCTGAACATTCTCAGTTTTCTGATTTCAAAGATGATGTTTAAGGACTTGAGGTTGATATTTTCTATGTTGAATTTGAGAGGGTTTTCTGAAAAGACCTTTTACGTAAATTTTTCCCAAGGTACCTCTATGTGTACCTGACTGAAATGTCCTTTAAAGAAATGTCTCTGCTGTGAACAGGTAACATTTTTTAAAAATTCTGTGTTAAAATGGTACCAATTTTTGTGAAGTCTGGAGACACCATCAGATATTTGGATACCTCTTTAACACACTGGCAGTTTAGGTTCTATAATTTTAGCCACTGGAGGGCTCCCCAATTTTTAAATTAATTTAGTAGGGCATAAAATATGAAAGAAGGGAGGAAGGAGCTAAAGTAGGATGGTCCTAGTCATTATGACAATCTCTACAAATATTCAATGTCATGCAAATTCCGGGTATTCTGCTGTGTATTCCTTAACTGAAATAACGGAAGAAAATAATTTTAGTATTTCTGGTAAAATGAATATACCAGTATTAGCTGCTCAACAAGCAAGACCGGGTGTAGCTGACTAGCTAGATATGCATAAAAACTCAAGAAAATTATAGTTTTAGGGCTTGGTAGCATCACATGACCAGACAACTTCTCTGCAAACTTTAATAGATCAGTCATCTACTTTAATAGATCAGGGGTTTTTGTGTGGATGGTGTATGTTGCCATTGCAGCCCTCCAGCCCATCAAACCACTCTTATGCTGCTATTTGGCTGATATGCTCCTCAGAGGCAGCTGGCCAGAGAAACTGTCTTGTACTTTTTAAAAAATTATTTATGTTTTCTATATTGAAAATGGTTTCTCATGGCGGGATCAGGTTGCAGCACAGAACAGAATCTACTCCTGCATCCTGCTCTGGCCATTGAGCTAACCACCTTCTAAGATCTAAGAATTGCTTTCCTTTAAAGAGAAGAAAGAAAGAAGAGAGGAGACATTCCAAGATGAAACTGTATTAAGAGTGCCTGGTGAATCAAGAACATCCTCCTTTCCCAGAAGTGGAGATGTCCTCAAATGCATAGGGCACAGACTCCTGCAGTCACGTATACAGTATCTGCTTTGTTGGTATATAACCACAATGTATGTTATGTAAGGCTATATGTATAACCACCTTGTTTCACCTCTCTGGATGCATAGTCCACTCAAGCAACAAACTGAAAGTTTGGTTCCAGCCTTGCAGATTTAAATGAAGAGGAAAAGCAGACTATCCCCAAATACTGGTGCTTACCCATATCTGCTGTGATCAAGGGACTTGATGGTTTCCCTATCATATATCCATGTCCGATCTTGCCAGAGACTTGGTGTTGTGCCTCTTGCTAGAGCTCACTGTGCTTGTGTTCCCTGCAGAAGGAGAGGCCAGTAGTCCTTTGCAATGAAACCTTTGCTGGTGAATACAGGACAAGTCACATGCATGCCTGTCCCACCGGCACCCACCTTGTCTGAGCTAGTCTTGAGCTACTTTTATATATAGCATTACAAACCTCTTCATCCTACTGCCTTGCCAGCCCCATCCTGACCAGGCACAGACCCAGCAGCCCTGATTAGGATGATGCAGCCACACAGAGGTTGCTATGTACTGCAGAAAGCAATGTGAATGGGGAAGAAAGCTGAATTGTGTGGCTCAGACTTGCAAATCAAAGCACAGAGGACACAGGCACCCATCAACATGGATGCATTCAGTCTGTCTTAGGAAACTTCTTGGCATCAAATTAGTGGCATCGTTTCCTTCAACTCCTGTCTTTTGTACTATCTTTGTGCAAGGCTACCCATATCTTGTCATGGTGAACAGTAGTTGTAGACTCCTTTGTAGAGAGGCATATTTGCTGCTAATAAAATATTAAACCTGATGAAGGGCTGGTAAAATATTTAAATATCAGACATTCCTCTACTCTTCAGCTTCCCACTTGGCGCAAATTACTGCCATGATTTGGAATCAGATCAAACATGTTTCATAGGTACAAAGAGGCTAATTTATGAAGGATTAATCCCTCTACAAGACCAGGCTGGTTGGAATTTCTCTTTCCCCTTTTTCATGCTGCAAGGCTCTCAAACTTTTTTCCACACAGCACTTTTGTAGAGAATTTTTTCAGCAACTTGACTTACAGCTTCTGAGGCCATGTGTTTTAATTTAGGGACCCAGCAGCTGAAAATTCCTATTTATCCACAAGGCAAGTACTATTTTGCTCTTGGCACTATAAACATCTTTGCAGTAATCCTTCCACATACTTCAGGCTTGACCCATAGAAGGAGAGGCAAAGTCACAACAAGCACTGGGATCAGAACAGATGACAAGCAAAGGTGGCAAGTCATGTCAAATGTAGTGCAGATACCTAGAATACCTAGAAGTAGTGCAAATAAAGTTCCCTTTGGACATGGGAAGTGAGCAGAAACAACGGCAGCGCACGATCAGCTTCACATCATGTAGTGGAGGTACACATATTATGGTAATGAAGACCATGTTTCAGTGACAGGTGGTGTGGAATAGTGTTGCTTTTTGTTTTAAATGGGCTGCCCCATCATTTCAAAGAGTGCGCCTTAGCACTGGGAGGAATAGTGAATTATCATTTCCTATGCATCTTTCTCCTTTTCTGAGTGTGAAGCTTTCTGTTATATTTTCTTCAACTCACCATCAAGAATCCTCTTAAATACTCTATGTCCTCACCGATTGCACCAGTACACTAAGAAAACAAAACTGTAGTTTTAATGGGGAATTTCTGTAGTGTGAGTCCAGAGTTTGGGGATTGATTGCTTTCTCTTACTCAGCTTATTTCCTTCCTCCAGTTATTATTTCTCACTTCCAACAGGAGCTAGCTGACTTCAGAGCAAAGCTGTTAAGCCAGGTGGGTTCACCTACAGAGATGCAGCCTATGTGATGCAGAATTTTTCACCTAAATAGCCAGAGACAGAGGGTGGGGAAAGGGAAGCAGTAGTACAACTGCCCTGGAAGGGCAAATGACTGCAAAACTGTGTGAGAGGCAATTTTCTAGAGCAAGCTGTGGAAGTTACCGTGGACCTTTATTTGTTGGGCAACTCTCCCCACACACAACCTCATATCACTTGCCCAGGAGGGGTTCCCTGCTGTGATGCCTCCCCCAGGACTTCTGCCACCAGTGCCAGCTCTGCAGGGAGCTCCTTCTGCTCCATTCCTTGGGCACAGGGATGGAAGTTCCTGTATTTGCCCCATCCTGGTGTTCCTCACTGTCTTCTCTCCCCGCAAAATGGCAGGAGCCATCTTAGCTGACACTGAAACACCAAAATCACCCAGCAATGCCTTAAGCAAAAGCTGTTTCTTATTTGCTGTAGGTACATCTGGGTCTTTGGTTGCATTTTGAAGAAAGATGCCTTCCTAATTCGCTCTGGAAGCAGCCCCAGTTGGCACCAAATAAACGATATCAAAATAACTCTGTGGTTTGAAAGGGGCACTTTTCACCTCATCCAGAGCCAGCTGCCTTCCCAGCTTGTTCTAGTGCCCTGGAACAAGCCCCTCGTTCCACTGCATTTCTTGTTCTGGTCATAACCGTAGCAGAGCCACGAACATACACACAGAAGCATCTTCCAGACACATGTGTTGAGCATTAGTTAAATAAATTAATTTAAACAACAACTTGGCATTAGAGCTATCGCGGAACTTTAAAATCATTAAGTGTTCAATTATTTCCTAGAAAAGCTTTGAAGTGGTGCTTTTAAATTCAGCTCTCCAGCTGCTATCAACAAGCTGCAGAGTAAGGCATTTGCATACCCCTGGCTTGCATGCTGGCAGCCTTCCTCTCTATTATTTTATTGGGTTTAGATGCAGATTGTGGCAATAATGTAAAGGTTTGTCAAAGTGTTTTTTACTGTTTGGTTTTAAATTTACATTACAAATGCCTCTTAGAAAAGATCCATTTAATCCCAGCTTGGCCTGTTGCCTGGGAAATTTTCTGTGTGGTGTTTAATATTAAATATAGCTCTTGAATATTTCGTTATTTGCTGAAGTGTTTATAATTATTTCTGTTTTCATCACAGTTCAGAATTGGTTATTTCATGACTACATAGGTAAGAATGAGGTTCTTACTATGCTTGATGCAAAAATCACCATCATTTTGTTAATCACTGGAAAGCTATTGCTAATACATTAGCCTGCAGAAGATGAGCAAGGGAGAGCTGAAAGATTTCAGTAATGCCTAAAGAAATGGCAGAAACACGATACAGCTTTCAAACACAGACAAGGCTTCATTCTTTCTGTCTTGTTTGATAAAAAATGAACCACATAGTGAATGCTGTAGCTTCATGTTACTCCTGTCAAATCTTTAGTAAGTGAGTGTCCAGGGAATTAGATCATAAGCAGAGGGAATGTTCCTCTCATTTGAAAGGTTTCTCATTGTGCTTATTAATTTAATCATTGACTTTATGAAGGCAAAATATGCTGTTTTCAAAGGGATTCAGTAAAATGAGATCTGCCTGACCCCTTTACAGGCTATTCTGAGACACACTTATCCTATGTATCAATGGAACTATCCAGAGAGAATACATGTAATATAATTATTCATAAGAGAGCTAAATCACTGAGCAGTTACACATCACTTAGGCTGAAAATATCTTCAATTAAGGTAGGAATGAAGTAATATCACATTTTATGCAAGCTCCCATCAATAAGCCTGACACATGCCAGCTTCCATTTAATAACATATTTTACTTCTAACAATTCTCCTTTTTTTTTTCCTCCTGGTTCAAAAAATGAGGAAGAAGGCTTAACTGTTCACAGAAGTGAGATTTGATTGTAGGAGGAATATAAGGTTACGTGTTTCAGGGCACAGAACAATCTCCATCTGAGGAAGCTAAGATGCACTTTCCTATTTGGAAAGGAACACCAGCATCACTGGGATGCCTCATCCATCACTGGGCACAGAAGATGAGACAAGAGAGAGCATTAGCTAAAACCAGCCCAACATGTCCTGTGATTCATGTACCTCCATTTCCATCCCCAAAATGTTTGAGAGGTTCTTTCTGCATGAGCCAGTGGTAGCTAACCCCCATAAGTAAACAAAAAAGGGCTTGTGATGTGGCACACAAGTATTTCCAATGCATTAGGCTTTCTCAAGTTAAACAAATACAATAAACTTCATCTTGAATAGCAACCAGGAAGAGAGAGAGAAGCAAAGAAGCAAGATCCAGGAGATGGGTTAGGACTGGGGAGTCCTCCTAAGTGATGAGTCCTGGGCAACCAGAGCACCATTTCCAGCCCAGGCAACACACCACTGCCAGTGAGCTGGAGAGATGAGGCTCTTTTCCTCTGTTAAGCATCCTAAATCCCACACTGTGTGGATTGCAGGGATGCTCTTTGCTTAATGCCACTCCCCCGCACCTGGATCTCCATGTCTGCAGCACAGAGAGAAACCAGGCTGGGAAAGGAAACAAGAACACCTGGAAACCATTCCCATGGGGAACCTCACTAAATCCAACCCCACAGAAGCACACTCCGTCAGGGAACTGAAGGGCTGCAACTCCTGACAGGCAGCTCTAACAGCAATGTAATCAGAGAAAAAAGCAAAACCATCCTGCAGCAACACTTAGGAAGCAACTGCTAGGCTGCAAAAGCAGCAGCATGGGCAGCAGCAGCTAGAAACCTGCATTGCCACTTCAGCGTCTCATGCTTCTCTCCATTATATCCTTCAGTGAAGGGGTTGCAAAATGGGTTTCAGCTGTTTAAGGTGTTTAATGCCATTTCAGGCACCCTCAGGTTGCAGGTCTGCACAGCACTGCGGAGGTCCCTGGGAGCTCTGATTTCTGGGAGCAGCTGCTGGAGGCCAGGCGGGACAGTAGAGGACATCTCAAAAGGCATCACACCCCCATGTTAGGCAACTAACTCAAGGTAAGCTCCAAGAAATCCCAACAGATACGTAAATCTAGAATTAAAGGAATGAAAGGTAAAAATCCAACAAATTATTGTCAACGCTGCTCTAAATCTAGTCTGTATAAACACATACATACAAATGAAAAGAAAATGTATTTTTATAAATAACTATATTGTTACATGTTGTGAGAAATAACACTTTAAATCAGGTGAATGGGAAATACAGTCAATTCTGCTGTTTGGGGTTTTTTTTGCACCTAACCAGTGTTGGCCTTCCTTGAGATACCCAGATCTAGCAAGCTGTGTGGCAAGAATGCATTTGTTTTTTGACCATTTTTTATGTATTGCCATATGACAGCCCAGTGTACAGCCTGACTTCATTCATCTCAGAGGAACGAAGTTACTTTTTAGTCCCAATGACAGTGCTGTCAAGTTCCTTAGGATTTTAAGGTATGGGAAGAGTGAGAGTAGAACCTGAGCTTTACTTGCTGTCTTGCTAAAATCTATTTGTATTGCTATACTTCCAGTTGATAGTGTGCATCTGTATCTTGCTGGTATTTCATGACAGACCAGTTCTCCCAGTGCTTATTGAAGAGAAGAAAATGGAAGCAAGAAACAGCAATGAAGCTACAAATTTATACTGATTAAAACTTAAAAGGACAGCAAGTATTCCAGTAAGTCATTCCTATCCCTCCCAGGATGCGCTCCAACAGAGAAATAATCTGACCCTCCAAACTGCAATCTAACAAGTGCAGGACTCATTTCTTACTGTAAACTACCCAGAAAGCTCTAAGTGCAACTCTGTTATGAAAGATATCAGCCTTTAGGAACATGATGATTTCTCAAGTAGATACTCTGCAACAGGTCAGAAAGCTCAGGCAGAAGAGATTCTCACCAAATGTTTCATGGGAATTTGCATTACATTTCATATGACATATCTGTAAATGAAACTAACCATAAAGCTAAGAAAACTGAACATCTTTATCTTGTTGGAATGAGATGCTCAAACGTGACTCATTGAGAAAATTATTAATACCAGGTCAACATTTCCCAGGAATTTTACATAGTCTAAAATTTGAAATTTCTGCCAATTTAGAAGGATTTTCCCCCTACTTAAAATGTCAAGACTGTCCTTGGAAAAGCCAGTCAAGTTCCCATCAAGCTCTACTACTCACCTATACTTCCAGTCTCCTGAGCTAAACAAATACAATTATCTTTATTGACTGTGTTCTCACTGGCATGAGTTGGTTGACTTCAGCAGTTCAGGAGCTGCTTAAAAAGTGTAAGTTGTCTATGACCGAAGGCAATGGCTTTCCTGCCATTCATTACACTGCATCTTCATGAAGGGCAGAGGGAGAAATTTCAGTGTTATCCTTCTTGAAAAACTTTTAGAAAGCTTTATGGTCTGCAAATGTATGCTCACCTCTCTCTGTTCACCCTCCAGATACAACTATATACCTGTATTTATTGACCTGTAAATCGGCTTTAAAACGCACCTAGATAACCCCTCCCAGCTGCCCTCCATACTGCTCTCAGTTACACATTAGGAACAAATAGTTATATGTTAGGAACAAATGATCCTGTTTTCTCTGGAGCTATGGGATCTGGTAAGTGAAGCATGAATGCGATTTTGCACCAAATGCTTGAGTTTAGAAAAGTAGTGACCTAACGCATGACATTTGTTTATACCTTAGAAAAATCATAAACCTTTGCACAGGTAACATGGCCAAACCCCACAAGGACTGTTGCACCGAGCAAGGGTACAGATTCGGGGTTCCCATAAGACCAGCCGGGATGTCCGGGAGAGAAGACTAAAGGCAGACGTGATGCGTGAGCTGTGGCCCAAATGCATTTCAAGTGCAGCAGCTCAGCTGCAGACGCAGGGGACTTGCTGGACATCTGATTCATGTCACATGCTGCCAGCATCCCTGTAATCTCATTGATGAGGGTAGAATGTGTCAGGCCCGATGCTTCTGGACCTCTGCAGACAGGTCAGAGCAACTGCTGCTGCTCCAGTTTGCCAGTATTACTGGACAGTGTGTCCAGATTCCCCAAATGCTGCTAGGATTTTGTGACTGAATGTGTATGGGACAGTTTAGGCAAATGATAATGCTGTAGAGCTGCAACCAAGATGAAAAGTAAGTTATGATATAGAAAATCTCATGTTAGATGCCATCATGCTTAATGCAGGGACACCTACGGTTGCAGTCCTGGTTTCTGGATGGATGGCCCTGCTCTATTCGCTAACACTTTAGGAGAGCCATCCAACTGCAATGGATTATGCTGGGCTTCATATGTGATGGGAGGCAGCTGTACATCAGGAAATGCTGAGGAGGAGCATAAATCCACTGAGAAAAAGGCCATCAACAATCATGGGAAGGCACAAGACACATTTTGCATGTGTGAGGAGTCAGTGCTGTACTCTTCCACCCTGCACTGGTGAGCTTTTAAGAAACCCAGATGGAGAACTAGCTTCAACCCTGCCAGCAGCAGATGAAATGGGTTGGGTGAAACAGCTCCTCCGGAGCTGGCTGCCTCACTCCTTCCATGGTGTCACCTAGGCAGGGACCAGGAATAGCTCCTGAAGAAATAACTGAGTAGTTGTGGGTTTTCAACCTGGCCTGCTAAAGCAAGGAGACATGAGGGGTGACTGAGAGGTAATAACAGCTTTGGTTTAATATGCTGCTGCCTGGTTGTCAGAGCCCTTATAGAGTCATGGGGTTAATGGGGCCAGTAAGGTTTGGGCCTGGCCAGCAGATGAGCAGAGGAGCTGGAGAGAACCAGAAAACACTGGCAGACTGTGGCCAAGGCAGCAGCTTTTGCACTTCTGCATTACTGAGCTGGGGTGAAGGCACTTGCCTGCAGCTATTAAAACGCACCGCATCTCCCAATAGGGCTCCTAGGAGATGAGCTCGTAATTGCCCCTTCAAAGTGGGCTCAGCAATTGGCATTTTGAACCAATGGCGGGGCATCAGGTGCAACCACTGGCAGAGGGAAACCACGGAAGTGAACATCAGGCTCCCAAGGAAAGGTCTTGGATGGAGACTTTGTTGCAGGGGCCTCCTGGTTGCCTAACTGCAGTTGAAAGACCTAAGGTTTATTTTTGTGGGGAAAACTGACGTGCTTGTTGGCAGCTCCCCATCCACAGCGGCTGCCTTGGCTCCAGCAAAAGTGTTTGCAGTTCAGTGTCAAGGGAGTCAGCCCTTGGGGGAACAGGGTTGCTCTCACCTAGGGCTCAAATGGCCAAAAGCTGAAAAAGGACAGGGAACATGTGACTCAGTTTGAAATTGCTGTGGTTCTGTGGGGTAAACCTTGTTTTTAATGTACTGGCTATTTTTTCATTGGCAGCACACACGCTGAGAAGTTACCATATGAGCTCACTTAACCACAAATCACTATTTTAGTTCTGACGTAATCTATTATACCAACACATATAAAATCTAAAGTGTGAGAGTGCAATCTTGTAACTGGTATTATGATGAAGAAAAGAATTAATAGGAACACCAAAGCAACCCTTTAAAAACCTCATAAAGCAAAGTCAGACTGAAAAACATTAGTGAGAATACAAGTGCAATTCCAGTTTAACTCCGTTAGAACTGAGAAATTACCAGTAAATGACAAAGAAGTATTTACTACACACCAGAAAGTCCAGATACTATCAGATTGTTGGCTTTTCTCATGCTATCTGTGTACCATACTTCTCAGCTTAATAGAAGTAAGGCTCGACACCGAGTTTGCTCCTTTACAGACAATAATATCTCCTGCTGGTGTGGCATGATTGCTAAGTGTTTTTCATTGCATATGCACAGTCAGTTCCTTCTACCTTTTTGCTCAAAGCCTTTATGGACAAATACAAAGTCCTATAAAATGGTACTCTAGAATCTGTGACTGCATTTGAGTTCACACATGCCCTGGTTAACAGTGAAATATATTTGTTCAAAGTTCAGTAGTCATAAATAATTATCTGTTGGCAGACTGGTTTGCACTGTATCACAGAGTGTGCATGAATGCCCATTTTACATTTTCTGAGAGGCTGCATTTTTATTTCAGCACATCTATACACACTGTAATGCACCCAAATTCAGCTGGAAGTTTCTTTCACATCAGTGGGGTTTTGTTTCCCTTTTTTTATAAGAGTTTAAAAAAAAAAAGAGCACAATGGTATAAAATGGCATATATAAGATCATGTATCTTATCAAGATTAGAAACCAGAAGGAAACAAAGAGACAAGGCTATCCTTGAATCAAATTATGATTCCTTTCAGCAGTGTTAGCAAATAATTTGCTAAAGTATGAATATTTTCCCCCTTTCCAGAACCATTTTTAAAATGGCTGTGCTCTGAAAATTGCCGTGCTCTGAAAATTGCCTGATATTAAGCTTACATCTAATTTATCCAAATCTAATCTCTCCATCATAGATTTCACCTGTTTGCTTCAGGAAAAATAAACAAACAAACAAACGAATAAATAGATAAACAAATAGAGAGATAGATAAATAAATAGGTAAATAAATCCATGTTTTGAATCACATCCCTGTAACCTCAGTTTGGAAAGGTCATCTCTGCTTGTGCATGCAGACACACGCAATACGCATGTGTGTAGGCAAGGGGACATGGCAAGGAAGGCAACCAGATAATTAAGCAGCTGGGTAAATAGGACTAATAGCTCTCAGTCAGTCATTAGCTATTTCCCCTCATCCTCACAACTGTCACCGAAGTCCCCCCCCAGGTACGGGTCAGAGCAGTTCCCCCACATTGCCGGGAGCAAAGCTGACCCAGGCTGTCAGGAGAACTCTCCTGCAGGCTGAGGGAGTGTTGAGACCCGTGATGGAAAGCCCTCAGCAAACCTTTTAACTCCAACCAAGGGTTCAAGCCAGGATGAAAACAGAAGCCAGGTATGTAATTCAGCTCTGTATTGGGTCATTAGTGCAAGTGTCATAACTTAATACTGGTCAGAAAGGTGTTAGGTCTCCAGCTAGAAATAAAGTGTCTTTTAGGGACATGTACAGAAGCTGACTTTGGAGGATAGGGATCACCTGTCATCACTCAGGGACT
>NW_009695473.1:11678-12103 GCF_000703405.1 Apaloderma vittatum | reverse complement strand
AAGTGCAGTGGGTAGGCACAAAGCTGAGTAGGTTTTTGCTCTCAAGTGCACGTGTTCAGTGACCCGATTTCAGCTCTCTGTAGCCACACTCATCCTCACAGAGGCAGGGATCTGTCTGGCTCCATCAGAGGAGGACCAGGCAGTGACCCTTTCCTGAGAGGGGTTAACCCTCTTTAAGCTTCTAATTTTGGCCCCAAGTTTTCCTGACAGTTTCACTTGCACCACTTCATTTTCAGTCCACTGGGCTAAATATGGGAAAAAAACATAGTATGTCAAAGAGCTGCATCCTGTTGGATCCCATTTCAACTACACAGGTCCCCACACTGTGTAGTGCTGGGGAAAGGGAGAGCAGAGCCCCATGGCTGGCGGCTGCTCAGAGTTAACGTGACCTGTTCTAACCTCCAGCATAGGGGTCACTCTTAGGT
>NW_009695473.1:0-11667 GCF_000703405.1 Apaloderma vittatum | reverse complement strand
TGTAGGGAAGGTACTCAGAGCAATCTTCATTTTAAATTAAGACTTTTTTTTTTCTTGTAATTACAAATTACCATGACAAAGAAACTGAAGGGGCTGATCTGATTTGTATTGATAGCAGTTTTGTTTCCACCTCTTTTCTCTTGTCTTGGGAATAAAACATACAAAGTACCAGGCAAGAATCTTTCTAATAAATTGTTGAATTATAACTAAGCATTTGAAAGATTACCTATATATCTATGTATACATACATAGATATATACAGAAAAGCATAGAAAAATGTCAAGTTGACAGGTGACACTCGTCTTACCTTATGACTAACAACCCTTCTGAAAAGCTACACGCCATGTCTTTTTCCCTTGCTATGTTTTGCCATCGAAATTTCCCTTACCCTCTGCTGCCTGTCCCTGCAAGCAAGCCAAGCTAATGAGCCAGAATCTGTAGTTTCCCAAAGAATCCTAATCATTGTGCTCAAGGCAGACAGTGAGACACCTGCACTCTGTGACACTACTCGGGTTTTATCACAGTTATTGTAATGGCAGTAATGCCAGAGTCCTACAAATACAGGTGTGAGGTAATACCTGCCTCCTCCTTTACTTCTGCTTGACTTGTGATCAAAGTAGTCCCAGTTTCCACCTCGACCACCCCTTAGGACTGGCTCCACATGTGCCATGGGGCTCCTGCATGTTGGCACGCTGCCTGCAGCTGTGGTTTCCTGGAAGTGTCACATCCATTGCTCAGGGCACACAGCAGCCATGCAAGTCACTCTTAGGTTTATGTGTCAAGGTTTTGGTAGCAGCCTTACACATGGTGACACCAACCTGGGTTCTCTGTAGGGTCAAGAACCTCAGGGATCCTGGTGCTTCTGGCCATGCCAAGCAGAGTCCAGAAACATTTAGCTATTAAACTGTGACAGCACCCCACATCTATATTTTTTAGGAAGAAAAGGATATACCCAGAGAAATAGGGGGGAATCTGTATTTTTGTAACCTGCATTTTGTTTCTGCTGGCTGCCCCTTTATGCCTCAATACATTTGAACTGCAACAAGGAATTTCTTCCTTTTCCAGCACCAACTTTTCCATCTCACTTCATAGGTAATTTTAGTTTCTCTTTTTCTAACATTCAGTATAACTTCAAAGCATTCAGTTTGGTTTCTGTCCTTCTCCTTTACCTTGTCAGTTCATCATGTTTGTTCCAGGCTTTTCTAACTTCTCACTGATTCTAACTTCTCACAGCTCCACTCTTCCCCGCTACTCCTTTCATTGACAGTACTCCCCCTGGAAATTAACTCCTGCCGTGTGTCTTAACTTTTTTTCCCCTCCCCATCCAATTCTTGTAAACTCACTTGCTTTAGAATGTATTTCCACGACAGAAACTGTGCCTCTTGTGTGCCCCTCAGCACTATACCTCATGGGCTTCCTTCCATTAAAATGCCTTCGGGGGAAAAAAGCTTCTCTTCACTGTTCTGTGTTCTTTAGTCAGTAAAGCTCCAATCCACGTGTACTTAAAGAAGCTTAAGCAAGAGCACTGTAAACATTTTTTAATAAAAATGTGCACCAGGGAATACAAGGTTGATAGGTAACTCTGTATTTGAATTATTGGGAACATGTGCTTAAAGGGATGAGTGACAAATACTTACAGCTCTGTAACGAAGTCTGGCTATAGTAGGGTTTGGTTATTTTCTTGCAATAATATACCCATGCTGAGCAGCTGAGCATGAAGACTTGACTGGGTGTGGATGCATTTATGCCAATCTATCTTCTTGTTTTTCTGCAGATACTCATGCTGAGACAACTAACTTTTCCAAAATAAGTTATGAAAGGAGGGAAAACATCAGTTTGTTTGGCATAAAGGATTAAAAGCAAAAATAAAGAAAATAGGAATGTTTTACAGTCATTGTCGATTTAGCCTTGGTTTCTTTTGAAGGTTCTCATTAACTAGTAACCACATTTGAAAAGTAGACTAATTAAGAAACATTCATGAAAGAGAAGGGGAGAGAGAAGGCTTTGAAACAGTTGGTAATCATTAATAGTTTTTCTACAAGCACGGTCCAGTTCTGCATCATTTGCCACAGCTGCAGAGTTGTAACATCTGAGCCTTGGCTTCCATATGAGAAGCAATCCTACCTTCTGTTCTTGCATAGGTGGCGAACAGTCTATTTTTGTTTACATGACTGAGTCGATGTTCCTTATTCACTTCACTCACTTGAGCTACATCAACTTTATATGTAAGATGCTTTCCTTCTACTCTTGGGATTTCAGACCAAGAACTTGCAGAGATAGTGAAATACTCTCTTCAAAGACTTTATCTGGTGTTAAACAAAGAGAATTTTAGACCTTACTCCAAAGCTAACAACTCTATTTCTTCAGTTCTTTATTACTTTTACTATTCTTCCTGGGCTATTTGCACTTTGATTTCTCAAACAATTCTACTATTTTTCACAGTTACTTTTACTCCTTTCTCCTTTGTCTTACAATGTGTACCCACCACTAACCCCTTCTGCCTGATCTTGGAGTCTTCTTTTAGGCACAACGATCAGGAACATAAATGAGAGGAAAAAACTATAGTTTTGTGATGGTACCTGGAAGTCATCTTTTTTCTGAACTCTACATCTTATTGATGAATGCCACCTCAAGATGACCATCACATTTACGTAGGTCTCACTTTTTGTCAAAGTTTAAGGCTGGGCTGGCCACTAAACTTTAACAAATGCTCTCTGTGATCACTCCACCACCCTCCCAGGGAAGGATAACAGGGGAACCAGGGAGAGAGGCTTTGAGGTTGAATAAACCTTGAACCAGTTTCAAGAAAAATAAAATGAAAATAATACTAACAATAACAAAGAACATGTTAAACTGTATATAGATATGTTAAACTGTATATAGATACAAGTATACAAATATACTCAAAGATACAAGTGTCCACTGATAGGAGAAGGGGAAATGGGTTTAAGTTGAAGGAGAATAGATTTAGATTGAACCTTAGGAAGAAATTCTTCAGTATAAGGGTGGCAATACTTCGGAATAAACTGTCCATAGAAGTTGTGGATAACCCCTCCCTGGAGGTGTTTGAGGCCAGGTTGGACAGAGCCTTGAGTAGCCTGATCTAGTTGAGAGGCAAACCTGCCCATGACAGGGAGGTTGGATTAGATGATCTCTAAGGTCCCTTCCAGCCTAGGCCATTCTATGATCTTCTATGATCTATATGCTAATACAGGACCCACACCTTCCAGATGACAACAAAGTGCCAAGCAAAAAAAAATAAAAAATTTCCAGACTGCGCTCAGCAGACAGGAGCACCAGAGTCCCAGTGACAGTCCAAACTAACCCAGAAAAGGAGCTGTGCCTCTCTTACCCAGTGTAGGGGGCAGGGGAGGACAACCTGCTCCGTGAAATGTTGCTTCTCTGCAGCGCAAAAACAGGAGGCGGGAACATCAGCAGCACAGAGAGAGATTACAAATAACCGACAGCAACTCTCCCAGCCCAGCAGGCACTCAGGCCCCAGGGCTCTTCTCAGGGGCCCTGATATACTGAGCACACAGGAAGGAGCACTGTGATTGTCCATGTGGGTCACCTGGCCCATCCTCTCCTCCCCACAGGCATGGCTGCCCCCTCCCTCACTGTGATTTCCTCTGTGACCGGTGCCCCAGAGAACTTTTGTCCTGGGGCTCTCAAACCAGGACACTTGTGTTTGCGTGTTAGAAAGCAGCTTGTGCAGCGTATGGAAGACGCTACAAAACCACTCTAAATCGGAGCTCATAATACATCCCTACCGTATGTTTCTGTTCATCCTCTTCCAATTCCATGCTAAGTCAGGTGGACTTAGCAGGACACAATATACTTCTTTTGAGAGATTTTCTGATATTTAGAGCTGTTTTACTTTAGTGGAAGGTTTTTCTTTTTTAGGGATGCAATTTCAGTATTTTCTAGGCTTTGATCCTCGTCCCTTTTTGGCAGCATCTCAGAATTGGAAAAATAATCTTTCCAGAGGATAAATATACGAAAAGGAATTTCTCAGTCACTGGTTTTGTATAGTGTCTAAGCGGAATCAGAAGAAGCAATTGGCAAAAATACTGTGGTCTGCCCAAACCATCATCATGGCCAGGCTTTGCGAACAAAGATATGGGAAGGGCTCTACCCACACTTGCTACAAGCGCGCTGATGGCTAAAAAGGCCGATGCGGGATAGGCAAGTCCGGTTGCAAAAGGCACAGCCGAAAGTCTCCTTAGGCAGTATTGGCGAGGCAGTTCTTTCTGCGTTGTCTTTTCTCCTTGAGAGTAATTCTACATGTGTTCTCAAAGGAGGCAGCAGCGTTATGGATGGTGTGTTACCCAAATATATCCACTAAAACAGGCCACCAAAATAGAAGGCATTCTCTTCCAGTGTATATGAAGTAATACTGGTAGGGAGTATGGAGTTATTTTGTAAGACTTTCCCAAGAAAACCCATCAGTTAGGTGAAACAGAAATTTTCCATGGAAAGGTTCAATTAACTCAGTATAATGTTCCACAAGGCTTACCAAACCCAGAATTTATTCCAGAAGGTGAAAGAGGCTGAGATTCATACTAGCTGGTACTCAATGGTTAAAGTGTTCATCGTAAGCAGAAGCAGACTCCTTCATGTTGCCATCACATTCAGGTGATTTCTGTCCACAGAATCATTTCCAGGTTATTGTTTTTACTCAGGTGGAGATGCTCATACTCTCTTATGTGTGGTCTCTTTTCTAAGCAAGACAGTTTTCACTCTGGTTAGAACTGAAAGTTTCAAACTCACAGTTTTTTAAACAAAGCAAAGCTCCTCAATTTTCTGTCTTGAGCCAAGTTAGATCTATGTCAATGGATAAAGCCACAGGGATATGGTATTCTGTTGGTATATCCCTGCACAAGGCTGGACCTATCAAACCCGAATAGCGTAACTATATTTTCTACCAATGTGCTTGAAATGGGATTTCTATCTTTTGCATAACACTTAAGATACTGTACTTTTTGCTGCTTCTCATTTTTCACGGCAATTTTATGTAATACTTTCCATTTATCCCCTGCCCAGGATGTAAGTTGCTGGTAATGAGAATGAGGACTCTGCAATCCTTTCTCACAGCTGATGTTCCCTGTTCCACATGTGGCACTGCGACATACGTCCAGAGAGAGATCTTGGAGCAGACACATACACACATGGATGCCCAAATATTGGTAGCACATAAGACTTAACGCATTTGAAAACAAGATGGGTAAACCCATTACTAGAAAAAACGTTGCAGTACTGGGGACGAACACCTTTCAAGACCTAATGAGTCCTTGGCTGGAGTGGCAATTGATGCATGTGGTTGATAAGCTCTTACTTGTCTCAGCTAAGTCCCCTAAATCTATTAAGTGAACCTTTGTTTTCAGTGTTAGCATTACCAGACTTGAGTATGGAATGAGTTAAAATGAGTTGATGACAGGTTCAGACACTGATTTATTATCAAAAAATGTGCCTCTCCCTGAGTCTGCCTGGTAGTCATCAGGCATTTCAGAGGTAAATAGCACCTGTGGTGAACATTGAATCCAGCCAGCAGGAGTAAAGGGCATTTATTAAATCAGGAAATGTGTTGAGGTAGTTCCTGCAAAACCAGATAAATGAGTTCAGTTGTCCTATGTGGTGCTTCTCTTGAGGTCCTCTCTTTGATGTGCTCCTAAAGCACTGAATTATTAGAATGACCCACATTACCTGTTGAATTTGAAAATTAATATTTAACTGTATTTCTTTTTTGTAGTTTTGTTACAGGCAGAACCTCGATCTCATTTTGACTGAGAACATAATTCTGAGAACATAAAAATAATTCTGAGAATATAAAAATGATGACTTAGATCCATTGGATAAGATTGTCATCTTAACCATTTAGAGATCTAGGACGAAGGATGCTAAAGCAAGAGCACTTCTCACTGTACACTGGCTGTGAACATAAACTGTATCCCCTATCCTAGCAAAAATCACAGTTCCATACCTGACTGCTTAGCAGATGGCAGTTTCCTGCGTGTACTAACGTGGAACTAAAGCCTAAGGAGCTACATGTCATACCTTCTCGTATACACATGCGTGCATCACTAGAAGAATTGATTTCTCCTTTCTGAACATTGCATTTAAAACAAGTGAGCAGAACTATAGTGTGGCTACTGGATGGCTTAGTGACCAGCATATGAGAAAAGCAGAAGGATATCACATTTCTGAGTTTGATTTTAATTTGCTGTAGTAGATACTGAGTGACTTTTGTCAAATTGCTTCATCTTCCTGTGCCTCATATTCTCCACCTGTAAAAAGTCAGCATCTTTTATAGGCTGTTTGAGGCAAAGATTTGCTGTCAGTCTGTACATTACTTCATCAGGAAATAGTGTGGGTTTTTTTCAAAAATGAGCATTCAAAGCAGGTAAAAACTGAAAGTTCCTGTCAAGAAACAAAAATATTCAAGAGTTTTATAGTACTGGAGTTTTTGTGAAGGTGGGGCTGGAGGTAATTTTCAGGACCAAGGTTTTGTGCACCTCAGGACAAGTTACAGAAGTTCCTTTGTTTCTTCATGATCATGATTCTTCCTTGGTTTTGAAGTTAAAACTGATGTCTGTACTGGTAATTAAGTGTCAGCTGGAATGTGCTCAGAAATGAAGATGGTAATCCTTGGGTACTCAGAGGTCAGATAGTATGGCTGATGACCTTCATCAGCAAGTACAATTCCACATCTCCAGTGAGAGCCCGTCTATGGCCTAAAAGTCATCATGATCAACAAGGAATGGTACTTTGTTCATAATGCTGCTCTGCAACTCTTGCGTTTCTGCCCCTGGGGCATCTTGCACCCTTCTGGTCACCTTAAATCATGCAGAAGGGGTTCAGAGTGATAGTGAGCATGCAAATGGGATGAGGGGGGTGAGGTTAGCATGGGCACAAACGTGGGGACAAGTCAAAGTGAAATAAGTTACGGAATGGCAGAAAGAAGGTGGAAAGAGGACAGGAAAGCTATGCAAGGAAAGAGTTCAGGTTGTTGTTCCCCTAATTAGGACGAGAGCTCACTGCCACAAGAACTCAGTGAGTCATTCACAAGATAATTGAGCTGTTGTAGGTGGCAGATTTTGGAAGAGATACAAAACCTGTTTCATACCACAAGCCAATTTTGAATTTCTAAGGGCCTGCACCTAACACAGGTGCTGATCACTCCGGGTTTACACAGTTCTGACATACCAAACCACACTGCCTCGTATAGGACAAGACCCTCAACCAGAAAGGCAGCTGGACCAATCCAGCCAGATCACTTGCAGAGGCTGTAGCAAAAGCATTTTAAGCAGCAAGGATAAAACTCATCTGAGTAACAGGATCGGCTTTTGTCATTACTTGCAATGAAACCCAGGTGACTCATCTACCCTCAGAAATTTATTTCCATGGTACTCCCGGTGTCATTTTTGACTGTGAAAGGTTGAAGTGAATCATTTATGAACATATTGTGGCAACTCAGCCAAGGGATATTCTTCCAAGCCTGGTTTCTTGATGAGACAAAAATGGAAAATAAAAAACTGCATTGTGATCAAACTAGAGATTTATCCAAAATTTCACCTGAGCCCAGGAAAATTTAGTTCAAAGTTCTCCTTTGGTCTGGAGCCAGTGATTCAAACTTAATGCCTCTGCCTGTCAGAAGGGATAACATCTAATTACCTCCATCACCCGGGCACTACAAAAATTAGTTACTATTTGCATAGAGTGGTTGAATAATTTTAAACTCTCCATCTCTGTGTTTGTGAAAGGCTGTCTTTCTAAAGCAAAATAAAGTATTAGTAATTTCAAAGTCATAGTAGGGGAGAAGGTGGTCTCCAGAGCACAGCTCAAATAATTCTGTAAAGCCAAAATGAAACAAGGAGTTGCTGAGGAATGGCTGGTACGTGTCGTGCAGAAGGACTAGACAGCCTGCTTCTGTAGCAGGCCTCCTCTAGTAGGATCTGGGACCACTTTTTTGTTTCACATAGAAGGTGTCTTCCATCCAATGAAGGCATGCTACACAGTATTTTGAAACGACAGAACCAGTAATTGAAGAAAACATGAGGAGTTTCTTTTTGGTTGTTTTCTGTTTGTTTGTTCGTTTGTCTTTTCAACTGCCCTGCACTTTTGTTACAGCTTTCCCCCATTTCTTGGATAACTACACCTAAAATGACATCACTTTGCTCTCCCAGGTTTCAGGGGATGCCTGTGCCCCAGCCACAGTGAGAAGATGCATGTCCTTTGCTCACCTCCCAGGATTTTGCACTGATTTCGCCTCACACGGCAGAACTGCAGTGAAGGGAAGCTGTAATTTGGCTTTGGTATTTAGATTGCACTTATCAGAACAGTTCATTTGCATTCACGCTCTCACCCTTGATTACACCTGACATTTTAAGTTCATTATGTTTGAAAACATCTTGTCTGTCATTTGCAAGATAGGAGAAGCAGGGTGTGCTGGGTTCCCAAAAATGGCAAGGCAAAGATGTCTTCTGTCCATACGCTTCTTCCCTTCACCGTTAGTTTGCACTTACATCAGCTATAATGGGTGTAGCATGCCAGGACTGAGCACAGCTATGCAACAGAAACCTGCTCCAATTACTTTTTAAGCGCTATACTGCAGTGTCAGTGATTATCATTGGGACTCCATGCACTATGCACCACATACATACATTCCAAGGATACTGGTTCTGCATTCAGTTCTTTGGGGTGTACGCTTCCCTGTTGAGACCTGTCCTGGCTGTATTGTGTCAAGAAGGACTTGCTAGATTTTTTTTCCTTCTCTCAGATAGTCAAATTTGAATGGAAGTACTCAGAATTCAAATTGTAAGACATGTTTGCCATGAATTGAGTAATTTAAAACTCTGGTATCCTCCATCTTTAAAATAGGTGGCCCTTCATCCACACAGGGTGTCACCACTTGTTTTTTCCAGGCAAGATGTACTACACAAGGTTGCAGATGCAATGCCTTGGGTAGGTTCACAAAAAGAAATGGAATAATGGACAAATCTCTAACAGTCTCAGGGTAGAAAGCTTTTTTAGTTATATTTTATTGCCTGAGAGTTCATTAGCTATCTAAACATCCTTAAATTTATTTTCATCAAAATATCCTTCTGGCTAGGAGTTTCCTGGCACGTATCGTCATGTGCCATGGCACAGGGAAGCATCCCCATATGAGTACGAGGTTTACCTCATGCATGCAGTCAATGTGCTTGAACAGTTGTATTTGTCCTTGGTTCCTCAGTCCAGGATTTGTGGAAGAAATGAGATGAATAAAACAGGGAATCAAAAGAGGACGAGAAAAAATGAGCTGAATGCTAACCCTACCAACCACTGGGGAATGTTCCTTCCTATTTGCATAAGTATTAGTTTTATTATTTTAAATCGTTGCTTCTCTCTCTCTACTTAGCTTTGTTTGGGGTTGGGATTAATTAGCATAAAAAGTTACAGAATAAAAGTTGCAGCAGACTTCTGCTTTATTCCACAGCTGGACTGACCAAGACACAAAAAAGCAACTTCTCATTGATATTTCTGGGAAAAGATTCAGAAAGGATTTTAACCTACATAGTTTTCATGTGTAACAGGAACTAAAGGAAAACATCAAAAGAAATTGACAGCCTTTTTATCCACCCAATCCTTCAAAAGTTCATTTCAATTATTTATAGAATGAAAGACAACAATTCCAACAGAGAGGGCAATGTACTATGAATTTTCCACTTCTGTGTATATACCCCCTGTGGTAAAATTCGTAGCAATGACAAAGAAGCTACTAAAGAAGAGCAAATTTTGGGCTAGTTCTTTTTTACAATCAAAATATAATTTGTAACTAAAATCCCTTTGAATCTCATTAAGAAATTCCAGTAAACATTTTTGCTTCAGTTTCCCACATACATCAGCCCAAAGGAATAAATCAGAAACAACTATCTTATGCGTGTAGATGTCGATGGGTATATGGAGTCATATGAGAGTGCCATGTCTGCAGGAATAGAGCTAATGGACAATACAGTTGCAAAAAGATCTGTAAAAGTGCCTTTCAAAAAGCAACAGCAACTGAATCTGTTCTCACTAGTACTTGAAACTAGATTTCAGAACTAGATGATCTCTCTTTTGGAACTGTGTTGGTGACACAGAGATCTGTGTGGCTAGTGGAAGAGGACATGGAAGACCTAAATGTCCCATTCCATAAAAGGTCCCTTTATTCTCTTCGCTTTCTGATAGAAGTTGCTTCTTTTTGTTTTGTTTTTCTTTCACACGAGGCCATTTACTCCCTTTTCTTTCTATCTTTAAGTGAAACGTGCATTCATTTACAGCTGAGATCTACATTTCTTCATTAAAAGTGTATTAAAAAACACACAATAGAATTATATTCTGCATAATGCAGTCCCCATCACATTATAAAGTACCAGCAACAAGAAATATCATCATCAACACTGTCTTATATTCATTAAGCAAATACTGTTTGAGACAGTGCACAGATTTTCTTCATTTTTCTATTACATGATCCATCGGACTTCATTTTCTTGTGATTATGGAAACAACTGAATATCATGCCTATAAGTTCTAGTTGCTTGCTCCATCATTTTCTTTTAATAGGTTTCCACAGCAAAGAGAAAATTAAACCGTGGAAATCTTGTAACAGAAAATGAAGAATACCTGATTATGTGCATACAGCAGGTACCGAGGGAGGGTAGCTCATTTTAAGCTATGCCTGTAGGGCACTTTCACGATTTTAGTTCCTAGGCACAGAGTTTACCACTTACTTGTATTTTGTGGAGACGTTTCAAACAAAAGTCTGACTACTTGCACTATAATGCTTTTTTATCTGAAAGGGAAGAGGGGCAAGGTTTGTATTTTATCAAAAAAAATTAAAACAAAAATAGGCTTCAGCACTTAATAACTCTGACACTCTGGCTCTCACTGCCTTGAAGGTGCCTGCGTCTACCCTGTTTGACACAAAACACTGCTCATGCACTTGGCATCAGCCTGTGACACAGGGTGCTCCTTTCTTGCCTGGCATAAGTGACCGTGCACTTTGCTCCTGCTGAAACCCAGGGGAACCCAGGAGCTGAGGGTGCTCCTGCTCATGGAAAGGGATGAGCTCCCTCCAGTCATCATTGCCTGAACCTGCTGGAGTGATAGGACAGGGCAAAGCACAAAAACCAGAAGCTGACATTGAGGACAGTGGTAGCAGCTGTTGCACTGTCCCTCTCCATGCCCTTAGACCTTTCCAAGGTGTAGAGGTCACACAGTGTTTGCTTAGGAGTGGGACAACTGCTCTTGGGACTCAGTTTCCAACAAGAGTGTGTTAGTCAGCTGGCTTCATCTCACTGTGGAAGCTGTGCCACCTGGATAGAGAGGAGTTTAAGATTAACCAAAAGAAAGAGGGTGCAAATATCTATAGTGTCAATGGGGCATTCAGCCAAGAAGGTGCCTTTGATTCATGAGGACTCTCAGGACTACTGTATTCTATACAGTAGCTGCAAAACCAAACAAACATACAAAACCAAAAAAGATCCTACCAATGAGCAACTCCTCTCTGCCCTGGGTTTTTCTTTACTAAGGCATTTTCTTTAATAAGTTGCCTTCCCCCATGATAATGTTCTAGATGGCAGATGGAACTTCTGCCCTGTAGCCCTCAGTGAGTGCCTGTCATGGTTTAACCTCAGCTGACAACTAAGC
>NW_009695472.1:0-8585 GCF_000703405.1 Apaloderma vittatum | reverse complement strand
CAGCCTCAATAATTCTGTGATTCTGTGAAAAAAACCCCAAGTATTTAAAAGCACCAAATTTACAGTACTTATCTAAAGTTTATATATTAGTATATTTTTTCATGGGGTCTGGAATCACAGCTCACACACTCATATCTGTGAAGTCAGTTATATTTATAAAAAATCCAGGAACAACAAAACAAGCATCTTCAAGTTTCTGAGGGCTATCATTTGTGTTATATGGTCACAAAGTCCTTCTGTCCAGGTGAGATAAGAGTTTTCGATTTCTGAAGCAGAAGCCGTTGAGCAGGCAGACAAGCTGCTCTTATGTCATGGACTTGTGCTACAACACACAACTCATACATTCACAGAAATTTTAACTCCAGTATGTATTTCAGTCTTAGTAAAATAACCTTTGGAGACAGCTTCAGGTGTATTTGACTTGTAGACATCCTGGCTGTTTTGAAAATGTTTCTTTAAGTTCTGCACCATTGTCTCCTTCACTACCAAATGGAATGTGTTTGTGCAGGCACAAGCAGCAAGTGCAGAGAAGAGAAGATACTGCTGTTGAAACTGTGGAGTAAAATTTAGGAGAAGAATTATGCATACTAAGTTGAGGTCTGTTTAGAATGGTACCTGTATATTTGATGGTAAAAAGCAAAACAAAAGATAATACATGACTGCAGCAGTAGAGAGGTAGCTCGGGGTTGGTCATGGTGTATGTCACCCCTCATCACCTATGAAAATTGTGTCAGTTTTTGAGCCATCCCTGATGGATCTTGTGGCATGCATAAATCCCCTAGCTTAGTTAATTAACAATATCTATAAATTTCTGAATGATACAAGAAGACTTATAATCTCTCTTGGCAGCCTAAGACATCCGGATTATATAGTTGCATATTATTCTTCTTTGTCGATTCAGTACCTTTGTCCTTAGTCAAGTATAACAAATTTTGCCTCACTGGAAATAAATCTATCACCTCCATGAAATCCTTAGTAATTAGTGTATAAAAGTTCTTACAAAAGTTTAATAAAATGTTTTTAATTCTTGTGTAATCTGCATTAATATTATCTCTTTCAAGTTTAATAGACTGAATTATACATACATTCTCTTTGTATAACAATGTGGGAATCAAACTTTGCTTTTCTGAAATTTTTGAAATAGAAATCTACTTTTGTTAGAGAATGTTCCTTTATTTTTCTGCATGATCTGACTGTACTGTAAGTGAAAAGAATTTCCACTCTTTGCTTGTAGATTTTACTGTCTTAACAGCATTAACACTTCTTGATTTTGCTCTCCCTCCCTATTTCTTGAGGTTGCCATTTATCCTTTGAACAGAATCTCTAAATAGAAAAAACAAGGTCATACTTTGTGTTTTGGAAGAGCGATTCAGGCTAAAGCCAAAATAGGGCATTCTGTAAGCAACATACATTATTCCACATAATACAAAATGTTTTTCATAAAAAGCTCAAGATTTAGTAAAACTGATACTTTTACAATGAATTTATGTTGTAAAAAGTTATGTATGTTGTATTTCTGTAAGCTTCATGTTAAAAATATCAAAATTTAAACTAAGAAGTATTTCAGCGTGGCTCCTGCAAAATATATCTGTGGTTCCAGGATTATTGTGCACGTGTAATAAACTGAGGTCATATCTCAGCTTTTAGAACATTAATTTATATGGCTTACAAATGGATTCAAAATAATAATTTGAAATAGCAATTTATTTCATATTTTAGACTATGAAAACTCAAACAAAAATCTCTTACGTTTTATACTCATTAAAAAACCCTGGAGATAATGTTAGATATTTAAAATGTTGCACAGCAGCAGTTAAGATGCAAAATTATTTTTTTATTTTTATTATTAGAGTAAGTTAATATGTATATTTGTGTTCTCCATTACGGTAATTGCTGTTATTACAGAGTACTTGATCATTATGCTTTTGTCAGTGATATAATTTGTTATATTTATTAAAGAATTATATTTACTAAGGACATCATATTTGTCAATCCTCTTTGACTAGATTGCATTTCTGATGTTTTTCGAAAACATGAGATACGTAGGCAGATGCAGAAAGTAATTTCTTCTTTTTAGGGAGGAGTTATGAGACCTACATGTGGTCTTAATAACGGCAAACCAGAGACTATGGAAACAATGTTTAGGAAGACATAAACTGTGATAACAGGATACCCATATACAGCGATTGGAGGAATAGAAGGAAGGAGGTTTATTTTCCTCAAAATACTATGAAGGTTCCTTCCTGAGATGAAATAAAGTCAAAGTCTGAGCAACATTTTTCAATCAACGGATTTTCCTAGCTTCACATTATTTTTATAAGAAAATGAAATTAAATTAAAACCAGCTATTTATACAGAATTTAGTTATATGCTCTTTCTTTTTAATACATTTCTCAGCAGGATTTTGGTTTGGAAGAAAAGGTTAATCAGTATTGATTAAGAGTACTGAATGTTCTCAGTAATCCGTTCATCTGGCTTTTTGAAAAGGTCTTTGGTTTATGTGTTTAATTAAATAGTGCAGGATCAGTGCGCTCTGTTCTGCTTCATAGTTTATATTGTGATTTCAGGTAAGAATTTACAAAAAGAAATGTTATCACTGATGTTTCAAACAGATGAGGTGAAGGAAATCTGTCTTTCCAGTCTGGGATACTCAAGGATTAAATAAAAATGTGTGTTATTAACCTGGAAATAGTTGTCTCTCTCAGGTGTTACTAACTCGGATATAGCAATTTTTCCAAATTTTTTTTTATTTTTGACTATAAATTCTGTGAATTTTTTTTCCTCAGCATCATCACTTGGATTGTTGTAAAATACTCATTAAATTGTTATTGAGCTCAGAAATTAACAAACTTGCCTTTGCATTGTGCTAACTAGTCATCTAGATTATAAATCTAGGACGTGAATGTAATTAACAACTTAAAATATTTTTTACCCTAGGTTTACTGAAGCCAAAATGTATATAATCCTGAAATCTAATCCCACCACAGGAAGTATCTTTCCTTTTTGTTATCTTGAACATCTGTGCTGGTTCTGAGTTACTCTTTTACATAGTAGTTTGTATGGGACTATGTTTTGAATTTGTGCTGGAAAGAGTATTAATAGCGCAGGGATGTTTTAGTTACTTCTGAGCAGAACTTACACAAAGTCAAGGCCTTTTCTGCTCCTCATCCTGCCCATCCAGTGAGGAGGCTGAGGGTGGGCAAGAAATTGGGAAGGGACACAGCCAGGACAGCTGATCCCAACTAAAGACTCATTCCAGACCATATGATACCGTGCTCAGCATCTAAAGCTGAGGGAAGAAGGAAGGTGGGACATAGAAAGTGATGGTGTTTGTCTTTCCAAGTCATTTATGTGTGATGGCGCTCTGCTTTCCTGGAAATGGCTAACCACCTGCCTGCCTGTGGGAAGTGAGGAATTAATTCCTTGCTTTAATCTACAGGTGTGTGCATCTTTTTCTCTACCTATTAAGCGGTCTTTATCTCAGCCCACAAGTTTTCTCTCTTTTACCCTTCCAGTTCTCTCCATCCTACCAGGGGAGAGTGATTAAACAGCTGGGGAGGACTGAGTTTCCGCCTGGGGTTAGATGATGACAATATCTCATCTGTTGTTATTTCAGCTATATATTGAGAGTTACTAGGATATAACCTGACTATGTTATTTAAAAAAAGGAATTATTTTTCTTGTTTACTATATATAACAATGTAACAATCTCAAAGTCAAGATTTTACATAGATCCCTTGAGCTCAGTCTTTGTATTCCTACAAACATAACATGCCAGCCAGACCCAAGTATTGATCATTGAATAACTTTTCTTGCCAGCAGCCCAGGATTCTATCTTGGTGTCCTGACTTGAGCTAGACAGAACTAATTCTGTTCAGTGATTTTTACTTCTCAGGTCAGTCTCCTCTAAGAGGCTGCACTTTCTGAGGCAGCACATCTTTGTAGAGTGTACCTGCTACTAGAAGTGAAAACATCTGATATTTACAGTTACTGCAAGGGACTGGGATGCAGAAAACCTCTCGTTTATACTTACTCCTATAATGACCAAGGTCATGTGTGCCACTCTGGGCGTGCTGGGTAGTAAAAGGGATCACAAAGATGAAAAAAGTCACACCTCCAGTGAGGAACAAACAGGACAGGTGGCCAACAAGAGTATTCCATTCCGTGTACATCACATTAAGTATAGAACCGAGGGATCACATGGGTTAAGCTCTCTTCTTCAATGGCCAGCATCTGATGAAGAATCCATCGGGCCTTTTTCCTTTGACACCTATCCTCAGTTCCCAAAACCAGGTCCCATGTCCATCTACCCACTGCCGCTGAGCCTGGGGCTTCCTCGGTGCCACCTGCTCCGCAGCATCAGTGGGGACTGATATTGGGGAAGGACTTTGGTTCAACACCAGTTTTGTATATGTGCATATAGTTTTTATTATTGTTTTATAAAGGCTGTTTAGTTTTCCAATCTGTAAGTCTTTCTGACTCATTCCCTTTTTATTCCCATTTGTGGAGGGAAAGGGATTAGAAAGCATCTATTAGTGTTCAGTGACTGGCCCAGCCCTAATCTTCAGCATTGGTAAGAATACATGTGTAGAAGTACACACATCGCATTAGGACCAGGGTGGTGGCTTAAAAAGCCAGCATTGTGATTTTTACTTTGTCTTCTGTCTTACTAGTTAGCAAATCTTTTTTTTCACAAAAAAAAGGGCCACTCAAAGAGAACGAGATATATCTGAAAACATGGGGCAAGGATGTGTTCGTTAGACTTGTGAAGGGAGCTGGAAACATGTGTAAGAAAGAGGGTGAGCAGAGATGAAGTAAGGACACAAGATGTCCAGAGGACAGCCTGACCAGAAGGGCTTTCATGCTTCACCCAGAAAAGGTGCTTGGGACTCATCTCAAGTACTCACGTGCTCAGGTACAAATGCAGGTAGCCCTTGAGACAAGAGGGAGATATCAGCAGTGGGTGAAGAGTGACTGAGCTGCGGCTTCAGAGGGATTAAAGTGACGTGGTAGTCCAGCTCTCACACCTACAGAGCCACAGTACAAGGCTGCAGGAGCTCCAGAAAGGATGAGGCTGTCATAGGCAAAGAAGTAATGGTCTATGAAAAGTGATGGGCTGTGTAAAGGAGCAGCTCAGAGGCTTGGAATTCACACTGGGGAAGGTGACTCTGTGGGTAAGGGTGAGAGCAGCGCCAGTGACACATAGGCACACAGATGCAAGCAACTCGAGGGCAAATTCTTGATACAGGTGACTGGTGAATCAGCCAGGGAAGATAGTTCTGTTGCAGCTGGTACTCACAAGCAAGGAAGAAATTATTAAAGACGTGAAGGTTGAGGCTGCCTTGAATGTATTGACTGTGAGACTGGAGATTTAGATCCTGAGAGAAGTGAGCAAGACAATAAACAGCAGTAGGAAAAGAGTCAATGTGCAATAAAGCACAGTAAGTTGAATAAGTTCAATATCAGAAATTCTGATGACATACAGGTTTTTTTGTTGTGTTATTTTAAAAAAAACCCAAACAAACAAAAAACCAAACTTGATCAAATACTGGAGTGGATTGGAACACTACAGAGGCTGGAGGTGTTCAAGACCCGAATAGACATAGCACTGAGCAACTGGGTCTAACTGGAGTTGCTTTGGACAGAGATTTCTGGAGATTGTCCCTTCCACACTAAATTATTCCCGTCTGCTCTAATTCTCTGATGACATTTTGCAAAAGACCAGTTAACAAATTGAATAGTTCCCATGAAAATTACTGAAGGATAGTCATATTTCACAATGCAGAGCTGCAGATTATGCAGATTTTACGTCATAATTTGATTAATAGTAATACTGTATTAATATGTCCAAGAGAAAAATCCCTGACAAAAATATCTAAACTCTACTTTGGAAAAATGAACGAGAATATCACCTTAAGAAGATATGCTGAATTCATAAGAAATTATTTTGGTTTTTTTTTTGCTTCCTCAGAGTTTAGAAACTGTAGATGGTATTACTCTGTAGAGGCAGTTCAGATTTACAGTCGCACTGGCTTATTAAAATCACAACAGCAATGAAAGCTTAGACAACATAAAGGAAGTTAGCAATAGCTATTTGGTTTTCTCTCTGAGGTCTCTAAAACTACAGTGTCTGCGGGTGTTCAGCAAAAGAATCTTGCAAGACTGCTTTCCTCCTTCATATATCACCACAAAACCCTGCTGAATCATCGGGCTTTATGCCCTTGTTTTGATATTAAATTTTTGCAGTCATCAACTGTGGGACACTACCGCATCAGTCTGATGTAGAGAATAAGCCCTGACAATTGGGAAGTATTATTTGGACACCACGTTAGGAAGGTTATTTGACCCTTGTCACTTTTCTCTTCTTCTGTATGAGGTAAAAGGTGTCTTGACTTGCCCAGCTGACAAATGCTTTGTCACAGTGCCCATCCTAAGAAACATCCTTCTCCTGTTCAGTTCACCATGTGGTCCCATCCAAGGTTCTCTCCTCCCTGTACTCTGAAAGTCAAGCTGGGCTGGTACAATGCCACAAATCATTGCCAGAGCAATTTCTGCTTTGTCTGGGCAGTGTGTGTGCGTACAGCAGAGGGTATAAGCAGAAAAGCGGCAGATTGCCCCTTATGTTATTAACATCATACCGGGTTATATAGTTCCATTACAGTTTGCATTAACACCTTGATACTGTTAGGGATCCATCTATAGTAGAGCTCTTAAAGTATTTAAACACGGTCTAACAGCCATTTCATTTCATATGTGGAAAATTCAGAGCACCTTCTCTTAGAAGATATTATGAGGATGGCTCATAATATTGCCAGGTTTGCAATACATATCCTTCACCATAGTTCTAGCTGAGAAATTGTAAACTCTCAACAGATAAATATGAATAGTTTTTCAGTATGAGAAGTTGCTACCTACAGTCTTGTAATGAGCTGCCTTATTTTTTAAAATGTTTCTATTGGGTTTTTGTTTGTTTTTTTTTAACCTCAGAATGTTGTGATATGAAAAGATAAGCACATCAGAGGGAAAATGCTTGCTTTATATTAACATTTTTAAGTCCAGATTTCTAAAATCAGACAAATAGCAGGATGGGATGATTTCTCAGATGCTGAGTGGAGTTAATAATTTTGAACTTCCAGGCTGGAAAACGACAGCATCAGCCTTCCTATTCGCGTTATTTGAATGTTCACTATTACAGTCCTGGTGGTCACTGACGCTTTCCTGTAAAATTACATCAGGGAACTGCTGAGATTTTTTTGACTGAAGAGTCAATAGCAGAAGCAACATCTCTTTGCCAAAACTAGGAGGAATCATCTCCATGAGGAAAAAGGAGCAGCGTGAACAATGTGTAAAGGACAGACCAGCAGCCCCTGTTCCCTTCCTCCCCGTGCTGCTGCAGGGACAGAAGGCAGCCAGGAAGAAGGGAGGAGTAGGGGGAAGGTGATTTTAAGATCTGGTTGTATTTCTTTTTCTCTCACTATCTTATTTATATCTAATTGATTGATAAACTAGTGGTGATCCTGTTGTCTAAATTAAATTGTTTTCTCTCCAAGCCTACTCTGTATTTTTTGCTATTGTCATAAGTGGTGAGTGAAAGCTTCCTGCCTTTAATTTTGAACCTTGAGCCTTTTACTGAATTTTCTGCTCCTCATCTCAGGAAGGAGACAGGTGGGAGTGAGTGACTGAGTGGCTGTGTAGTTCTTTGTTGCCTGTTGGGTGGGCTCAGACCATGATCCATGGTGACATGGAATTCTAGGAAGTAAGCTCAAACCTATCTTCCCCTTTCCTGAGTTATATTGAAGGACAGATACTACTTATTTTCAAAAATATTTTTTAAGATTGTGTATTTTTCTCTCCTTTTTCTCATTTGTAAGATCTTTTCCGAGGTTATTTTTATTATTTCTCCTCTGATGCATTGATTCTTACTGCTATGTCTGTTCAGTCTGCCAACAGTTTTCTGCTTTGTACTGCCTTACCTGTGATGTTCATTTATACATCTACTTCCCTTTATATCCATTTTTTAAAATGGTTAAAATAGACAGGGATTAAACTAAGCATCGTTCTGGAAATAAGCAAATCAACCTTAATCAAAACATCAGAATTTTTGAAAATTCCTTTTGAGTTTAAAATAAGGTCATAGGGAGATTCATGGAAATATTTTAAGTATTAAGTTTAAGCCTGGTTCACCAAATCGTATTTTATTCTAGGCTCCATCTCTTTCCATGTGACAGCTCATTTTTCATATGGTATAGCGACACAGATTGTGCAGCTCTTAAAAAGCTGTATAAACATCAGCATTAAAATGGAAAATGATAAAATCATAAAGACTATCTTGAAGCCAAAGTCGCTCTCAGAACTTCATTTTTATGTATCTCCAGTGGTGTTTATTGCTTTAGGGATTTATTTTTTTTTGCTGGGGGGAGAAAATGTTATATTTTGTGCGTGTCTATAAAGTAATTCACACACTGTTTCATCAAATATTGTCTAAATTTGCAAGCTTATTTTTACTTCTACAAGAGTAAGTTTTTTAAAAAAAATACTAAAAGAGGAATTTTTATATATATATATTTCTCTTTTAATTTTAATTA
>NW_009695471.1:644-881 GCF_000703405.1 Apaloderma vittatum | reverse complement strand
TGAAATGCCTCTACACCAAAGCACGCAGCACGTGGAATAAGAGGTGAAATGCCTCTACACCAAAGCACGCAGCACGTGGAATAAGAGGTCTGTGTCGGTTGAAGGGCTATGACATGACAGCAGTTATGGAGACATGGTGGGATAGCTCACATGACAGGATATCTCAGTCCTCTTTAGGAAAGATGTGGCAGCCATGCATGGTGGGGGAGGGGCTCTTTACATGAGAGACGTCGCGTA
>NW_009695471.1:0-539 GCF_000703405.1 Apaloderma vittatum | reverse complement strand
GCTGATGAGGACTTCTACAGAGAGCCAGAATTAGCCTCGCAGTCACAGGCACTGGTTATCAGGACAGACTGAAATTAGCTTGAGATTGGCTGGAGGTTTCTGCAGTGTGTTAACACTAACTTTTTGACACAGGTTGTGGAGGAGCCAACAAGGAGAGGAGTACTGCTTGAATCTATATTGGCAAATAATGAGAGACTGGTTGAGGATGTGAAGGGTGGGGGCAGCCTTGGCTTGCAGACCCTCCCTGCCCTCCAGCAGATCAACACTCCCACTCAATCCGATATCCTCTCCAGTCTTACTGGCGGTGCACTGAATCCTCTCATTCAGTTCATTGACCAAGATATTCAGCAAGACTGGCTCCAAAACAGAGACCTGGGGAACATCCGTTGTCACTGGCCACCAACGGGATTTAACTCCATTCACCACTTCTCTCTGGGCTCAGCCATCCAACTCGATTATAACTCAGCAAACAGTATACATGTCTCACCCAGGAGATGTTTCTTTCTCGAGCAGAACGATGTGGGAAACAGTGTCAAAGG
>NW_009695470.1:0-1318 GCF_000703405.1 Apaloderma vittatum | reverse complement strand
TATAAAGTACCTATCACCGTATTGGTAAACGTTCTTTGGAACCACTCAGCCCCCTCCATTTGACCCAGTACTCCCGCTCCCCTCGGAGCCTGTTCCTCCTTGGTTATGCCTCCCCAGGGACAACACAGAGGGGCCATGTCCCACAGCCCCGGCAGGGCTGGCCGTGGGAGCCCACCACCGCCAGACTCACAGCCTCGCCTCCCGCCGGCACTGCCGGGAAGGTTTTTCTCCCGAGTGCTGCTGACTCACTGGCTCCTGGGCTGCAATAAAAACATCCCACGGCCAATTTTCCACGTCTGCAAACAGAAGCCAGCCTCCTGACAGCGAATCCCCCAGGGCTGTTCACCTGCCATCGAATGACCTCCTCCTGCTCCATATTCTCTGCCACCAGCAGCGGGTAATCTCTGGACAGGATCAGATGAGGAAAATCCCTGTGGGAATTCCACACTGCTCTCTCTGAAACCTTTCTTGCCCCCAGCAATGCTCGTGATTCTTGGTGATTCCTCCCCTTGGGAGTTCCACCCTCCTCTCGTCCTCTTCCAAGGGCACTGGAGGGGATTCTGCCCCGCTGCTCCGCTCCGGTGAGACTCCCCTGCAGTTCTGTGTCCAGCGCTGGGGCCCCCAACACAAGGACGTGGAGCTGCTGGAGCGGGTCTCGAGGAGGGACACAGAGCTGGTGAGAGGGCTGGAGCAGCTCTCCTGGGACAGGCTGAGGGAGATGGGGCTGCTCAGCCTGGAGAGGAGAAGGGTCCCAAAGGAGAGACCTTGAAGTGGCCTCCCAGCGCCGGGAGGGGCTGCAGGAAAGCTGGGGAGGGGCTGCTTACACCCGTGTGTGGCGACAGGACGAGGGGCAATGCTTGTAAACTACAGCAGGGTAGATTTAGGTGAGACATTAAGAAGTTCTTCACTATGAGGGCAGTGAAACACTGGCACAGGTTGCCCAGAGAGATGATGGAGGCTCCATATCCGGAGACATTCAGCGTCAGGCTGGATGGGTCTATGAGCAACCTGAGCTGGTTAAAGATGTCCCTGCTCACTGCAGAGGGTTGGACTAGATGTCCTTTAAAGGTGCCTTCCAGCCCAAACCACTCTGTGAATCTCTGATTCTGTGAATCTCTGATTCTGTGAATCTCTGATTCTGTGATTCTATGATTCTGTGATTCTATGATTCTGTGATTATATGGTTCTGTGTTTCTATGGTTCTGTCATTTTATGATTCTGTGATTGTGTGGTTCTACGATTCCATGATTCCGTGTTTCTATGCTTCTAAGATTTTATGATTCTACGACTCTATGGCTGTGTGACCCGCGGATTCCAC
>NW_009695469.1:0-6673 GCF_000703405.1 Apaloderma vittatum | reverse complement strand
TGAGGGTGACAGAGCACTGGCACAGGCTGCCCAGGGACGTTGTAGAGTCTCCTTCTCTAGAGACATTCAAAACCCATCTGGACGTGTTGCTGTGTGGCCTGCTGTAGGTGATCCTGCTCTGGCAGGGGGGTTGGACTAGATGATCTTTTTGAGGTCCCTTCCAACCCCTAACATTTTGTGATTCTGTGATACTTGATATTTTAGATGATGTAATACCATATTTAACATCAGATTAGATAATTAATAATATTATATTGCTAATATAAATATGATACATGAAAAAATCTTACAAATCCTAACTTCAAATTTCAGTATTTTAGAAATAAAATTTTCAGAGATTATTTTGTGAATTAATTTCTCTTTCATAGAAACTGGGAAAACATTTCTTCTTTTCTTATTTTATTCTTTCTGTTTCCATGTCTTAACTTTGTGTTTGCTAGCATCCACAAAATTACTGACCAGTCCTGTAAGAACTGAGATTAATTGTTGTGAGTGGTCTTTGTCCAGAAAAGCCGATTCAAGGAAAATATCTTGGCTCTTCTTCATTTCTCTTAGAGTTCAGAACATTAATCTTTTAACATTTCCTGACTCAGAAGTCCTGTCTTAAAGACAGGACTTCCTCTTCAATAGCTGATTGTTTATAAGAGATACCCAAACACTAAAGGAAGTGCTGTAAAAAAATGGCAGTATCTAATAATTATACATCCAAGTTTAAGCAGATATTCAAGACACAATGTCCAAGTCTGATACAGTTAATTCCAAAATTAAATTCTGACAGAGTTGATGAATAACTTCAGATATTTTATCCTTTTAATTATAAAGGATTGAGTGAAAATAAGAAATTTTTATTCTAACTTCTAGATGTTTAAAGAAAAGAGAGATGAATCACATCCATACATTGTTTAAAGGTGCCATGAAGACTGTAGAAACAAATGTTACCAGTTTAGAAGTGAAAATCTATATAGTAGCAAAATCATTGTTCATTATAACTCTAGGAACTAAGGTCATATATAAAATTTAAAAGAAGCACAAGCATCTTCAACTAACAGAGTTCTTAAGAAAAGGAGGTTGGTATAGCTAACACTGAATAACAGCCGCCTTCTTTCCTCTGTGTGAGCAGAGTTTTGAAAGACAGTAACCAACTTCATAGAACCTTTTTTATGAAGTGAGATGCTTTGTTCACATACTATTGTATATCATTGTCTCCAAAGAACTATTTCCAGTACTGAAATGGAAATAGAATAGGTATCGTTCTAAACTTATATTATTTAGGTAAGTGGCTGGCAATAACTTAATAGCTCTTGATCCTTTGAGAAGCTTAAAACCTATTTCCCTCTGGGCTTTCTGTAGTTATTTTCACATGATTATTTTTACAGAAATGTTAGATTTCTTCTTCTACACAAATTACCTTAAAATCTACAAGGAAAAGTGCTCTTCTGAAGACCTGCAATATAAATCCCTCTGTTACTCTCCCAGATGTTCAATGACACCTCTATTTTTCCCAAGGATTCAGCAAACAGAATCAAGAAGAGATGAGTCACGCTGAAATCTTGACTATAACTACAGAGGGCTCTGCTCAAAGAAATCATGTCCAGATCTGTTGGAACCCAAAATGACTTAATATCTCATTGCTATACTGTGACTCAGGGCTTTCAGTCAGCCTACTTGAGAGCTGGCTAATTGCAGAGGAATGATATCAGGGATTATGTCATTCTTCTAAAAACTCTAGAGATAAGGTCCTTTCAAAAGCAGGGACATTGGCGTCTATTTCTTGACTTTGTGTGTGGATATAGTTCTGTCCAAAGACTGATTTCATACATGTGCTATACCAGCACTCTTGTAAACTCATAAAAATGACACATGGAAACAACTGACTGAAAATTAGATGACACCATTTTAGCTCTAATTTAGCCCCTTAAAGAATCTTTTGCTTCTCTTTTTGCACATTATTCTTGCTGTTTGATTAAATATTACTGTAGTAATTTTGTTATGCTAATCTTGTTTACTTCCTTTTTTTTGAAGGAACATTTCCTAACACAAATACTGAAGATTAAAAAAAGGATTTATTTCTTTGTATGTGTCTACCTTCTGCAGATATCAATATTAGCAGAAGTATTTAATATTTTTCTTTCCTAATGAGTTAAAAACATCTTACTCTCTGTTCTGAGAACTTAACTGTGATGAAGGGCAAATGTAATGCTTCCATATCCTATTTCAAGAGAATCTTTTTTCCTTTTTGAAAAAGCTTTTAGAAAACTAAGAATAAGATACCATTTGCAAGGCATCAATTCTAGCACCCCTGCCCTAAAATGTTAACACTGACCCCCCAAAAGTCAGTTCTTTGAGAATGAATATTAAAAGCTAAATATGTATTGTTGATCTGTGGGCTTGAAAATATCTGTGGATTTATCTTCCACAAAAAAAGTTGTCAAATATTATTCTCAGATTTTAATACAAAGGAATGTAGTAAAATTAATAACAAATGAGATACAAAATATGTCATTTTAGTATGCAAGTGTTATCAGAAGTACTGAGTAGAATACTTTCAGAAAGCAGTGACTTACTGGTATAATACAACATTCATTATCTTCTTTTGTATCAACTCTCAATTTTATATTCACTAACATTTCCTTTACTGTTAGCACACTAAATAATGTTTATTTTTATAGTAACGCATAACGAACAGAAAGATCCCAGAGTACCAACCAGCTACAGAGACAAAGCAATTGTTGTACTTTCTAGGAAAAGAAAAAAAAATTTACTGGGAAGGCAGCAAGATGTTTTAATTTTTATCACATGCAAAGCTGTGCTGGTATGTAAGTACATCTTCATGATTAAGAGTATTATGCCTGCATAAAGCCATAGAAAGAAAAGACATAAAATAAGCAGTAATATACTGAGAGAATGGTGCTTTCCTGCTTGTGTCTTCAATTCCATAGTTGTCAGATGGGTAATTTCACCAGTGAAGCATTGAAGGTAATTGTCTTTGTCTTCTTCCTTTTTGCTTCAATTAAAAATGTTATCTTTATTGGGTTCTTTCAATTTTCTTTGTCAGGCCAATTGACCTCATTACATACTTGCTGAATCAGGTTACTAAGTAAATGACATCATACAGGACAAAAGTTAACAATTACAATATCCCATCAAAGAGTTGATATTTGCATTTAAAGTAATTTGAAATACAAATCTGAATTATTAACTCTAAGTCAGCAGAGTTAAAAACAGTATGAATTCCCACTTTAATTACCTGGATAAATGCATTTGCGTCTTTTCAAGATATGAACATTCATTTAGAAATGAAAGAGATTTTTTTCTTGATCCTTAGGCAATCCAGTTTTTTGAAATCTGTAATCTTAAAAACTAGAGTAACAACTTATCGTAATAATATGTTATCAATACTCCTAAAAATACTGGATGCTAGAAAAGTTATGTCTACCTGTCCATCAGATCCGGAGTTAAATTCAGTCTTAAAGCCTATCCAGATCTTGTTTCATCACTTTTTGACTGCAAATTTATGGTGATTATTCAGACTTATCTTACTTTACAGTGTACAAAGGAAAAATAGGAGCAAACAGAAAAGCATTCAGTTAACAAAACCAGGCATATCTTGTTACTTCTGGGGGTAAAAGCCAGTTCAAACATTGCTCAATGTGTACTATTCAGTTAAGCTGTTACTATTTCTATAGTGCAGCTCACAACATACATAGCTTAGCCAGTAATTAAAACCCAAGTACCTGTGAAAACACAGTTCTGCCTTCCATCATTCTAAAAATATTTTTATGTATAACTTATTGACATAAAATATTGCACCAGCAGGTCTTCAGAATGTGAATTTAAATTAATATCTTTTGGAGATGTGAACCCTTTGCTTAGAAACAAGTTATACCAAATCAAATATTGCAATCTTACTGTGAGTCAATTATCTTAAAAGTTAGTAAAAGACATGGTATATGTACATTACGATGATTTTTGCTTTTCCAGTGCAGCTTCTCCTTCCTACATATGTGAAGTATGTGAAATATATAAAGTATGTGAACACAGATTATGGTCTGTATCTATTAGTTAGGCCTAGTTACAACTTGCACACAATGTAAAAATGCATAAATAACTTTTTTGATTGTCACATGATTGGGATATCTCCGGGTAGCCTCTTACATCACGCAGTGTCCTGATGGGAACAGGACTATTACACCTGCAGCAGTAAATGGTGTATTGATGCATACTCATGGTTCAGTCCAGTCATTGACATAGGAATGAGTAGGTTCATGGGTGCAAGACTTAGTCTTTCACTATATTTAAGAGGTTTCAATGAAGTCTAACAAATAACATTTCACACTGTTCCTTGAATAGTAAATAAGGAGTGCTTCAGTGTAGAAAGCACTTATTTTTCACCAATAAAACGTTGTCCGTTCGTAGGAGCCAGTAACTGAATTCTCCAGATTTGACGGTATGCTGGAAATGTTCCAGTATTTAAACAAAGCTCAAGAAAACATACTTCAGCTACTGCCTTTTTATTCTTAAGAGGTTTTTACCTACTGTTCTACAAGGATTAGAAGGAAAATTGTAAGATATACACATCCCATCGCACCATCAGATATTATTTCATGTTCATGTAACCACAAACAGTAGTCCATATGATAAACTTTCTCATGGCTAAACTTCGGCAGGAGGACTCCCAGCAACAAGAATTGCTTAACTTCTTTTTACAGTTTTCTTCATACATATATTTGGATTTGTTTGTGTTTCTTCCCCATCAAGTCTGCCTTACTGCTTTTTGTCAGCTGTTGAGCTCTTTAATACAGGCCTTTTCTTTTGCAGTGCTACAAAAGTGGCCTGTCAAATTATCAAGTCTTCTAAAGATCTGTAACACATCAGAAAGAAGACTGGTCTTAAGATCAGTGAAATGTGATCCAACAGATGACAATAAATAAATAGGTGCTTTCATAAACCATATTCTACTCTCAAGTCTGTATAGAAACTGAAGTCTGATTATCAGTCTATCTAGGCCAAAGGCACAATATATAATTATTTTTAAAATCTTCATCTGAATGATCTTATATTTTCCCATTGTGTTTTTGTTGCTGAAAATGACAGTCATGCTGATTAATTATCTGACAGAACCCATGTTTACCCAACAGATCCTAGCATCCAAGATACACCATTCTTGGAGTAAATGTTGTTTTTTTCAATGGCAATCACAGTATGTAGGGCTGTCTGTAATTTTATTAGATTGCTATTAACAATATCATTGTCCAGCTCTGCTGAGGGCTCATAGAAGTAAAATAACCAAATCGTGTACATCGAACATCATTTGATGGTATGGGCTGAATTATTGGAGTGTAAGTTTTGCCTGCATCAGTTAAAAGGGTTTGGTGCCCATGTTTTTATTGTTAATTGTCTAAGCTCTTTAAAAATAATTTAAGAGAAGATATTTAACCAGCATCTGTTTTCTTTGTCGATTTATTTTCATATTGGATATATTTCTAACATCTTTCTTCAGTTTTTATTGTACAGATTATAATATTCATGGATGCATACAGTGAGATCAGTCTATTAACCTCCAAAATACTTAAGAAGCCCTATAAGGATCAGGATCAAATCAGGAGGAAAAAGAGGAGAAAAATGAAACATATACATAACAGCTGCTAACCCTTTACATAATATTTAACTATGTCAATGAAGAAATGAAAATCATTTGCATATTTCATTGTATCTTCAAAAGGTGAGGAGTTAGTGAGCTTAGTCTCTCATTGAAAAGTTATAGCTAGAGTTATTAGCACTTGGTTGTCCTTCTGGCAGGAAAAACAAGATATAAAAATCTTTGATAAGATCATATCAAAGTACACAGTACAAGAACAAATAAACCTTATGCACAACAGAATGGCTTCAGAAAAACAAAATTCAGCTTTTGGAGTGGCCAAGCCAGAGCCCAGACCTCAGCCCAATAGAGATGCTATGGAATGACCTGAAGAGAATCACACACATGAGACGTCCAAAGAATATGAGAGAGCTAAGGCAGTTCTGCCAGGAGGAATGGTCTAAAATCCCTCCAGAACGATGTGCAGGTCTGATCCACAGCTACAGGAAGTGCCTGGCTGAGGTTATTGCTGCCAAGGGAGGGTCAACCAGTTACTGATTCCAAGGGTTCACTTACTTTTTCTACTAGCATTTTGAATGTTTAATGTTTCTGTTCAATAAAGACATGGAGAATCAGAATTGGTCTTTTTGTTATTATTTTAGGCACATTATACGTATCAATACTCTTGACTTAAATGACTGTTAGATCACATTTTATGAAAAATTAATGCAGAACACCATGAAATTCCAAAAAGGTTCACATACATTTTCTTGCAACTGTATGCTAAATAGTAGATTACAGAGATCACAGATAAAACAAGAAAAGGCTGTTATGGAGTCCAGCATGGGATCTCTCAAGTGAATGGGAGCAGTCCTTCTGTGAAGTAACAGGATATTCTGTGTGGTCCAGGGGCTGGTGTGTGACATAAACACTTGATGGAGCCACTGGAGGACTGGAAGGAAAGGAGGAGGGGAGGGAAGAGAAGGAAGAGGAGATGGAAGAAAAGTGAGAAGGGAAGAAAAAAGGAAGAAAAAAGAAAAAAGAAGGGAAGAGATAAGAGGCGAGGGGAGGTGAGGGGAGGCGAGAGGAGGCAAG
>NW_009695468.1:0-837 GCF_000703405.1 Apaloderma vittatum | reverse complement strand
TCTCCCTCGTCTCTGTGCCCTGAGTCCCCCAAGCTCGGTGCAGTGCCAGGCTGCTGCTTCCTGACCTGCTTCTCCCCTTCTTTCCACCAGGTTCTCCTCGCCCCCAGTCTGATGCCCGTCCCGCCCTGCGATGAGTCTATGAGCCCGCTCCGGATCAGTGTGGGTGGTCTGCCCGTCCTCGCGTCCATGACCAAGGGCGCTGACCCGCGCTTCCGACTGCGCTGGAAGGCCATCGTGCTGTCGTCGGCCTGCGTGGGGTTCGTGCTGCTGCTCTTCTATTTTTTAGCCCGCCCAACCCGCGCAACTGGCAGCTCAGCCTGCAGGTGGGGGACCGCTACAATGACACCTACCCACTGTCACCCCCCCAGAGGAACCCTGAGGGCGTGCGCTACCGCATCGGCATCATCGCGGACCTGGACACGCAGTCCCGGGGCTCTGAGGAGCACACCTGGTTCAGTTACCTGAAGAAGGGCTACCTGGTGCTGTCAGACAGCGGGGACAGCGTCACCGTGGAGTGGGACAAAGATGAGAACGTGCTGCAGTCCCACCTGGCTGAGAAGGGCAGAGGCATGGAGCTCTCCGAGCTGGTCGTCTTCAACGGGAAGCTGTACGCTGTGGATGACCGGACAGGAATTGTCTACCAGATCGAGGGCAACAAGGTGGTGCCCTGGGTCATCCTCCCGGACGGGGACGGCACGGTGGGGAAAGGTGAGCTCCCCTGTCCTGCCCTGCAGACGCAGAGCTGTGGAGCCCTTGGCAGCTCACCAGGCTGGGGTGCACCTCTCCTGGGACCCCATAAGCCCGACTGGGATGGGGGCCATTCCTGCCCGGGGACCA
>NW_009695467.1:0-676 GCF_000703405.1 Apaloderma vittatum | reverse complement strand
GACTTCTCCCAGCAAGGGTGTTTACGCTTGGCCACGGCTGCGAACTGTTTCGCACCAGGAACCTCACGCAGGACCCAGCCTCCCCTTTGCCAGGCAGAGCCCAGGCACACTTGTGATGCTCTCGCCGCCCGCACGCCTCTCCTGGGGCCTCTGTGTGCCGGGCCCGGGCTGGTGACTCCTGAAACCCACCCCTGGGCTCAGGCAGAGCGGGGCAGGACGCAGCCAGGCCATGCAGCAGGCTCGGGGCAGGGGAGCACCTCAGCGAGCACCCAAGGCCAGGCTCGGGGCAGGCGAGCACCTCAGCGAGCACCCAAGGCAGGCCTGGAGCATCACAGAGCCCCGCTGCACCTCCACCCTCCCTCTCACTCTCATTTGGGGTCTAGAGGTGCTGCCAGCCCGAGCCACCAGCGCCAGCCTTCACCTCCCTGCTTTCCACCTCCCCCTGGCTGATGTGCAGGTGAGCGCTGTGCTCCTCGAAGCTCGTACCTGTCCCGAACTGCTCCGAGGAGCGGCTCCACACCACAGGCAAACACACCTGGCCAGGTCCCTAAAGCTCCTTGTGTGGGCTTAAGCTTACTCATCACCTCCTCCTGTGCTATGCCATGGAGTAGGCACCTACAGAGCAAACAACTCACAGAGCATTTTACTTCTACTGTCTAGCCCCTTACATAATTTG
>NW_009695466.1:0-32512 GCF_000703405.1 Apaloderma vittatum | reverse complement strand
GTATTTATCCCGCTTCGGGGGGCGGTTTAATTCTTATCAGGGTTCTCTGCGCTCCGCACCGGCACCAATAAAGTCTTCGTGGGTGAAATTTTAATATAGAGCGATCGCGGCGAGGCCCGGGAACGCAGGCCGGGTCGCTCCGCCGTGACCCGGTCGAGTGGGCAGCGCTGGCAGCGGGAACGGGTACAAAGTGTGAAAAGATGTGGTCGAAGGGTCGCGGTCAGGTTTGGGCACCCTGAGGGCCCGGCTGTGCTTGAGGCAGCGCACCGGAGCGGGAGGTGGTGCACTGCGGGTGTGCTGGAAATCTTCCTCGCCCCTCCTCTAGGTTATATTTTTGGGTTTTAACCTAGTAATTTCCCAAAACATCGTCTCGAGTCCTGTGGCGTTGCTCCCTCTCCCTCACAAGTAGGTGGTCTCTTATTTTCCCCGCGTAGCCAGGGCACAGCCTGGGTGGGAGCTGGGATGGCAGCAGAGCCGCAAGCGGAGCGGGTGGGAAGGCTTTGGTAACGGTGCTGCACGACTGGGCTGGAAAAGAGTTGAAATTTGCCCCGGAGAGCCCCACCTGCTGGTGTGACAAGACCTCCTGACAGGGTGAGGGGAAGCAGGGCATGAGGTCACCTGCTCTCAGTTCCTGTTCTTAGTCTGATCTTTTAGGTTGGACGTAAGACTGGATAAAATCTCAGCCTTGCCTGTCGTGGATGACAACTTACCTCTGCCTCTTCCCCGCTGGGAAGTAGTAGTGAGGCTGCTCTGTGAGCAGGAGGGACGTCTCGTCACCGACACTGTCTTCCCACCACAACAAATTTTCTCTACCTGAGTGAAAATACAGTCGTTGTACTCATTATCTGAGGAATTGTGTAGGCACCTCATTTCAGGAATGATTCCTAGGGCTGTGGGTCCTAGATGAACAGAGGTGACCTCCAGTGGCCAAGGTTAAGTCCTTCATGGCTTGTCCTTTTGTTCTGGCTAGGTTGATTTGTACACTTACCCTCTCAACATGCCAGCTGTTTCTAATGCTGTTCTGAAGTGCCTAACATGAAGCTGAGCTGGCATGACAGCTCCCCTCTGCCCATAGAAAGATGTCTCACTGTCCTCTTTTTTACTCCTCCCCATCTTCAGTCTTCTGTTGCCTTCGTTTCCTTTACTTATGGCTGTAGCACCTTCGTTGTGCCAGCACCAGAGCACTTCAGACTGCTAAGATGGTCAAACTCACTGAAAAAAATTCCAGCTTTTTTTGCTGGAAGAGTGGTCTGTAATGTTGGTGAATTAGATTGTCGCTCGAAATGGTCCAGCCAATACTGGAGCCAGCATCTTGTAATATCATCACCTCCATCTCCGCACTTACTTTCCAGCATGGATGACTGCAGGTTTGAATGCAAGGGCAGAGAATCAAGTGCACGTGTGTAGGTTCTGTTGTTGAGCACAGTGCTCTGTTCACTGTAAGACTTGGTCATGCCCTCACAGCTAGTGAAGAACTTTAAATGTTAGCGAACAGCTCTGAACAGTTGCTGCATGCTTCTGGGTTTTGATCCTTTGAAAAAGAAAATGTTACAGTTGCATACAAACCCATAGCTTGGCTTTCTATGTCAGGGTCCTTTAGCCATCGCAGGAGCAAAGGACCATGTCTAGGCTGTTGAGACAAGGGTGTTATTCACGGCACACCACCTTAGCTTGCTATCCTTGTCATTCCCACCAGAAACATTAGAGCTCTCACCTTAGGGCTGTGTTTCCTTCCCACAAAGCCTGAGTAGGAAAGTAAGAAAAGTGTGGGTCAGGCAGCTGCTGCTCCCGGTCAAGCCACAGTCAGAATGGAATATAGTACAGTATGTCAGGTATGATTGCCTTAATTAGAAGTATAGTAATAATCCTGTATAGCTGGTCTCCTAGGATTGGTAGACCTTATATCTCACCCCAGAGAAAACAAACTGCATTTTGAGAAACATCAGAACTACAGGAAAATGGAGATAGCGTTAGCCTGTTTGTTTTTGAAAGAGACATCAAAGTGTTGGAAACTGAAGATATCTGTGTTCCGAGGAAATACCGCTGCACATTTTCAAAGTGTCAACTCCAGCGCTCCTTCGTGCAGCGCAGATAAGCAATTTCTTCCAGCTTGCTCTGTGAAGTGGAAGCTGGAGAGGGGGGATTTGTGGAAGGGTTCTTACAAACCAATGTCTTGATTCAGCAAAGTCATAAAATAGAGCCCCTTTTGTGAGCCTGTGTCTCATGCAGAGTCGTGCCAAAGTCAGAGAGACCCCATGCAAAAGTTAAAGTTTGCACAAGCAAATGTGTTCGCTCATGGTCTTGTCTGCATTGCACATAGAGGAAGAGCTGGAGTTTGCCTTCACAATCTTGGAAAAGTATCCCTTTCGTTTTCTAACAATAATTGCAGCAGTGCCTGTAGGAGATAATTTTGTTGCTTCTATTTATTATCTAGTTCACAAGCAGCACCTAAACTTGGAGAGAAGTGAGTTGTTTGTAGAGTCTAGAAACAAAAGGAGTTTCTACTAATGATCTCCGGGAGCTGAAGCTGGCTTAAAGCTGTTCAAGTCATGAGAGGATGACTCAGAAGTCAGAAATTTGAGGCATTCTTACATCTAGCATTTAATCAACAGGCAAAGTGTTGGGAGGTAAGCAGAGGAAGTCAATGGCAAATCAAAGAAGAATAGGTCAGCTATTCATTAGAGAAAGGATTGATCTCAGGGATATTAACAGAAAGGAGGGCATGAAATGAATCCTAAAGAAAGTTTGAACTAGCTGTGGCTGCAGTGAGCTGACAATCAGGGAGCCTTAAAAAAATCTTGACTGTCTTACATGAAAAGTTATTTGCAGAACTCTGCCTTCTCAGTTTAAACTGGTCAGGTTTAACCATCTGCACATTACAGAGACCTTCCAACCGTATGCAGCTCTTGCAGGAGTAATAATTATTTGTGTATATTTGTCATTGTGTATACAGTCATCATAGGTATTCCACATGAAATTATAATAATCTGCTTTCTGTTAGCATGCATGCTGAAGCAAAATCTTACTTTGTGATGTTTTCAGTGCATGTTAGAGCTTGATTTTACTGGCTCTTGCCTTATTCCTAGAAAATAATTGATAGCTTCAGTGGGATTATTCATCATACTAGGGCTTTCATGATTAGCATGTTGCAAAATCAAGTTTAATTTTGAGCTCTGAGACAGGGAACTTTTTTTTTTGCCTGTAAAATATCAAATTTATCCCTTATAGCATGCAAACTTAAAAAAATAATGTTGCAGGATGGTTTTATACGTTAAAGTATCAATTACATTATTAGTAATGATTAGTCATAATTACACCACAAGCTGTGCACAAGGCATAGATATAATTGGGGAGTTTTGAGACACCAGTTTGCATTAAATCAACATCAAATGCTTTTTGTGATGATCATTGATCATGTTACATTGCAAGCAAGGCTAGGGTACAGGTCTGGTGCCATAAACTGCTTGTGGGAGACTGAGGTACGGCTTCTGTTACTGGGATGTGCCACGTGACTGCGAGGACATAGAAGACATTGCATTTATACTCTGTTGTGTCTGGTGCTTTAAACATACTGTCTATCATATCTTTCATCCTAGAGGATCCTCAGTAAAGCTTTTCATTTGCCATCGAAACAGAGACACCTTCAGGTAGTAAGGGAACAGCTGCCGAACATTGCTCCATCAACAGCCTGTGGAAACCGTGTGGGGAATCTAGGTAGGGAGGATGGTTCATAAATCAAATTTGGCCCCAGAGCACAAAGGCTGTAACTCTAATCCTTGGCAGGGTCTCCGTGGGACTGCATTTACTAAGGCGGTCGTAAGCTTCATTTTAGTTCTGAAGTGAAACAAAGTAACACTAAATAGTTTTAACATCATTATAGGCTCATGATACTGCTCTAACTCTGACCAAATTCCTAGGGTCCCTCATTTCAAGATTTCCTAACCCAAGCTGTAATCAAGCCCAAACCTGTGTTCATTACACAGTCTCCTGAGATCACAGCCAGTGGTGGCATGGCCACTGGCCATGAGGGTTTTAAATTGCATTTTCTCTGCTAGGACCCATTTCACATATATTTGCCTATATGGGGACTCTGACAAGTTGGTATCTGTAGCTGAATACATTCAATGTACATGAGCTGCTGCTCTGAGTTCACAGAATCAAAGAATCACAGAATGTTAGGGGTTGGAAGGGACCTCAAAAGATCACATGGTCCAACCCCCCTGCCAGAGCAGGAGTTCCTTTCTGGGGTCTCAGTAATGCTGCTTCCATGTACTTCATCCAATAAAATGTAATAGATCTGTAACAACTCTTCCCCAATGGGATTTGTTGGTGTTTAATACGGTAACAACACAGGAGTTGTCTACTTATTTCACCGTACATTGCAGTTTGAACTGTGGGGTTTTGGTTACTTTCACACAACTTTGAAACCATGCCAGAGCTGATAAATCCCTGCCAAGGGTTTCTCGGTGCTTATCATGTCTGTGCTAGGCTTCACAATGCTAAAATCACAACGCTAAGATAATTATATGTCCTCTGCGTGGCAAACTATACATGTTACCATTCACTGCTTCATAAAAAATTCTTTCCTGCTGTCTGTTCCCTGCAAGTTTTCCTCTCTCAGCCCCTAAGGACAACAACAATCCTGCCAAAGCCATACCTCTCGAAGGAGTAAATGGCCTTTGCTGACTCTGAAGACGGGTCTCGCAAGGGCTTTTCTCTTGATTTTATTTTCTTGCAGGTGTGTGTTTCTTTTTGCTCTAATTAGAATTACCTTTGTGATACTTTTTTCCTGCTTTTTTCTCTCTAGCTTACTTAAGTATTTTTAATCCAAAATGAAGAATAACACCACTAGATGATGAGGAAGGGTAGGTTTTTGATACAAAAACTAATCGACTTTTGAAATATTTGGAAGAATATCCACTGGTTAAGCTTTTCTATTTTTTTATATCAAATGCAGATTTTATTTTTCATCTGAGTTTCAATGTTTTACCTTTTGCGTCTTTTTCATCTGCATTTTGTGATCTTCCCTAGATCAAATAACGGAACTGTCTGCAATTACAGAGTGTTAAAGTGCTATTAAAGAAGCAGCAGAACCAGGAAGGATTCTTCTGCAAAATCACTGATTTTTTTTTTTCCATGCCCAAAGAATTGCCTTATTCTGAGTTTTTGAAAATGTTCTACGTGTTCCCTCTGACCTATTTTCTCCTCAAACTGGGATGGGGAAGAAATGCAGTCTTGGTTGCTGGGGTCCTGCCTGGGAAGCCCCTTGTGTCTTCACACAAAGGAGAGCTGGTGTTTCTGATGGGGGAATGGGGAGGGGGCCTGGAGCGCCTGGGGAGGGAAACGTGCCTGGGAGCAGCTCCACAAGCTCCAAAATCCTACGTGCAGGAAACAATTGGCTGAACAGAGGCCACCGTTTGCAAATGCCCTGGCCCTTTTCTCTACCTCCTGCTACCAGGCAGTGTTGCAGATTCTCCCACCTTGGGAAATGTTGTGCCTAGATGAGAAAACACTGAGAAAAGTGGGGAGAAAGCCGAAAATGAGCATACAATACTGCAAGTTTAAGGCGAGGGAATAGATAGCCTTATGTGCTGTGTCATCATGCCTCTTAAATGAGAAATGGGGGATGAAAGGAAACAAAAAAAAAGGCCAGATTTAAGTTGAACATTTCCATGAAGTAATGGCACTAAGATGATTTGAATTACCCACAGGATGAATTTAGCCTGACGTGTAAAATCTATTTCTACCATTATCACTGCTAACCTAAGCCTATTCAGAGATAATTACAGTCAAGTGCTCACCCTGCTCTTGCTCATCTGTTTTTCCCTCCTGCCCATTTAGTAAATGCATCAGTTATGTGTTAACACTGGTATGCTGTGTCAAAGCAGCAAGAGCTTTGAAATTAGACAGCAGGAGGGGAATATAATATGTCAGGAAAGAACCAGTGAGATCTGTAAGCAAAGGGTTGTAAAAATGGTAATTAGAAGTCAGTTATGTTCTAGCAAATTAAGATGTTAGAGTGAAATAATTTGAATTTACAACGATGTCAGTGCAAATGGAAGTCAAATGTAGTAACTTTGTCTGTGTTTCCAATTTTTGCATTGCTTGAGGCAAAACTGTTCCAAACATGAAGAGGCATTGCCTGTACCTGACCTAAAAACCTATTGAAATTCACAAAAAGTTATCTTCTGCTGTATTGTGTGTGTCTCCTGCACTGATAAAGTCCATAAATACTTTTCTTCTTCTTTTCTGGATAAAATTACCAATGTATAGGTTATGTCCACTTCCTTCCTCATCACACTGCCTGAGCGCCGAGCAAGGGATTCAGATTAATTCCCAGCTCCTGGGCAAAGCTGAAAGAGATCACTGGGAAGGGTGCTGTGATACCTGTCCATACAGGAGGTGATTTTAGGAAAAATGCCTGAAATATGAAGTTTATTCCACCCAGAGAGCATAAAAGAGGCAACGAGGTCTCCCCTCATTGCTGGTAAATGCAAATGCCTTCTGAGTGGTCAGGTAGGTGCCGCATGGTGGAGTTAGTCAGGCTTTACTCTTGCTTCTGGAAATGGGGGTCAGCATTAAAGGTGCTCCACAGAGCCTCTTACTTACAGGTAGGACTCTGCCCCTACCCATCACGAGTAGCACCGCTCTGTTCACAGGCTTAGTTGCTTGTAATAGCTCCTGCCTATTTGGTTGTTTTGCCTTGGCTCTGGAGGGAATGGTGACTCTTTTAGTGCCCAGACAAAACAATTTACTCAGAATTTAATGTTTTAACCTGTCATTCTCCGGTAAGAACAAATTACTTGTTCCTGAAAAACATCAGAGCTGATTTGAAAGCTTATATCAAGAAATATAATCCCATTTCACCAAACTGCAATGTTTCAGAGGCTGCCTCAAAGTGTTAAAATGTCTCTCTAACTCTCCTTGTTAAAGTGTTTCTGAATTGAGAGCTATTTCATCACATTATAAACATTTCATCGAGTTATAAAACAGCTGTGGTATCTTAAAAGTATACAATTCTTGAGCACCAAAACCCACTTGTAAATCAGGAATGTAACTGTGAAATACAATCCTTAGTGGGATTGATTTCTGTCCTTTAGAAAGGACATTACTTCAAGACAGGCAAAGACAAAGTAAAAGCTGGAGATGAAGGGTGAGAAGTGGAGAAAAGCCTAAAGTAGTAAAAAATGTATACACATGGGTTAGTAATCTGCAATGACTGCAAGCATGTCTCTCTCACTTCAGTGCTGAATAAATCATGCTATCTATACCAAGGTTATCTTCTTTTGTCATCATGCATCAAGTAAAGAGGAGAAACTCAAGTCATCCTGGTTCACTTAAAGTTGCTTCCAAAATGTACTTAAAAACTTTAAAAGGTAAGAGGTATTCTTTAGTCCTTTCTATATATCGGTTATGTCCCATAAAACCTGTTAAAGCTACTGATTATTTTTCATCTTCTAGTTCAAAGTTTGGGGTTGAATTCTGGCTATTTTGTTTTGTCTTTGTTTTTCCTATGCGGAAGATGTCCACAGCCTCTTGGAAATGATCCCATAAAGAACTGAGTCCTACTTTTTAAAAATAGCTGGTTCTATGCCTTCCATTAAAATGACAGAAGAAATACTCATCTTATAGCAGTGAAAGCAATTTTTAGAATTATCCCTTGCCATCTCCAGAGGTAAAGCTGAGCTCTAGCAGAGGGAAGCCCTGCTAGCACTAAAGAGAGTTCCTTGGGGGTGAGTCTCATTCTTAGGGAATGCAGTGGACCCTGGACACTGCTCTGAATGTAGCACTTCATCATGTAGATACCAGCAAGCAGGCAAGCTGCTGAAAGAGGTCTTTTCAGCAAGGGTCAAAGCACATTCAATGAGGCTCTTAGGCCGTAGGCTTTCCTTCAGGCCTCTGAGAAAATTCATGTTCAGTTACATAGCCCGTTACAATGCCCGTCCCAAATTTCTTTCAGTTGTTTGGCTTGCTTTTAGGTGATAAATACATCTTTTAATGAGTTTTTGTATTGAAAAGAATTACAAGAAATGTAGAAATAGGTATTAATTTCCAGTTACCATGCGTGTGCCAATTGTGTGGACATCTGTGTTCATCAGGTTTTTTATTTACTGCATTGTGACTCTGCAGGAGTAAAAAGTAGGTAAAAACTAGAGTAAGTACTTTGAAGTAAATAAAGGTATCCTTGTCAGGCTCTCAGTCATATGTCAGGTGTAGAAAGCCAGTCCAGAGCCCCTGCACTAATAGGTACCTACAGCATTTTTGCTATCTAGCTATTTAGCTCTTCCCCTGGCCAACTCACCTCTCTGAAATAGAAAATAGTATTTAAAAAATAATCTCACAGAATCACAGCATGTTAGGTGTTGGAAGGGACCTCAAAAGGTCATCTAGTCCAACCCCCTGCCAGAGTGGGATCACCCGGACTAGGTCACACATGAACACGTCCAGGCGGGTTTTGAATGTCTCCAGAGAAGGAGACTCCACAACCTCCCTGGGCAGCCTGTGCCAGTGATCTCTCGCCCTTTTTTCTAATGTTTTTTGTGGAACCTCCTATGCTCTAGCTTGCATCCATTTCCCCTTGTTCTGTCATTGGACATTGCTGAGAAGAGCCTAGCTCTGCCCTGCTGACACTCACCCTTTACATATTTGTAAACATTAATGAGGTCACCCCTCAGCCTCCTCTTCCCCAAGCTAGAGACCCAGCTCCTTCAGCCTCTCCTCATAAGGGAGACGATCCACTCCCTTCATCATCTCTGTGGCTCTGCGCTGGACTCTCTCAAGCAGTTCGCCGTCCTCTTGAGCTGAGGGGCCCAGAACTGGACACAATATTCCAGATGTGGCCTCACCAGGGCAGAGCAGAGGAAGAGGAGAACCTCTCTCGACTTGCTAGCCACACGCCTTCTAATACACCCCAGGATGCCATTGGCCTTCTTGGCCACGAGGGCACATTGCTGGCTTATGGTCATCCTGCTGTCCACCAGGACCCCCAGGTCCCTTTCTCCTATGCTAGTCTCCAGCAGGTCAGTCCCCCACCTGTACGTGAGGTTGTTCTTTCCCAGGTGCAAGACTCTACACTTCACCTTGTTGTGTTTCATAAAATTTCTCCCCGCCCAACTCTCCAGCCTGTCTAGGTCTTGCTGAATGTCAGAACAGCCTTCTGGTGTGTCAGCCACTCCTCCCAGTTTTGTGTCATCAGCAAACTGGCTGATGGTGCACTCTATTCCCTCATCCAGGTCATAGATGAATATATTGAGTAGTACTGGTCCCAGCAGCGACCCCTGAGGGACTCCACTAGATACAGGCCTCCAACTAGAATCTGTTCCATTGACCACAACTCTCTGACTTCTTCCCTTCAACCAGTTCGCGATCCACCTCACTACCCGATCATCCAGACCACACTTCCTCAGTTTAACTACGAGAATGCTGTGGGAGACGCTGTCAAATGCTTTACTGAAATCAAGATAGACCATGTCCACTGCACTGCCATCATATATCTATCTGGTTATATCTTCATAAAAGGCTAACAGGTTGGTCAAACATGACTTCCCCTTGGTAAAACCATGCTGACTGCTTCTAATGACCCTTTTATCCTTGATATGCCTAGAGACAACCCTAAAGATATGTTGTTCCATCACCTTTCCAGGGATGGATGTGAGGCTGACCGGTCTGCCAGCCTAGTTACCTGGGTCCTCCTCCTTGCCCTTTCTGAAGACTAGAGTGACATTTGCTTTTCTCTAGTTCTCAGGCACCTCTCCTGTTGCCCAAAACTTAGCAAAGGTGATGGAGAGTGGACTAGCCATAACTTCTGCCAACTCTCTCAGTACCTGTGGATGCATCCCATCCGGGCCCATGGATTTATGGATGTTCAGATTGCCTAATCAATCCCTAACCCAGTCCTCATCAACCAGGGCAAACTCCTCCTTCATCCTGACTTCCTCTGAGGCCTCAGGGCTCTGGGGCTCCTGAGGACAGTCTCCAGCAGTACAGAGGCAAAGAAGGCATTCAGTAACTCTGCCTTCTCTGTATCCTCTGTCACCAGGGCACCCACCTCATTCACCAGAGGGCCTACATTGCCTCTAGTGTTAGTTTTATTTGTAGTGTATTTGAGGAAGCCCTTTCTATTGTCCTTGGCCTCCCTTGCAAGGTTTAATTCCAAGGAGGCCTTAGCTTTCCTAGTTGCCTCCCTACATCCTCTGACCACAGCCTTATATTCCACCCAAGTACCTAGCCCCTCCTTCCATGACCTATAGACTCTTCTTCCACTTGAGTTTGCCCAGTAGTTCCCCAGTTAAGCATGTGAGTCTCCTGGCTCTCTTTCTTGATTTCCTACCTGTTGGGATGCACTGATCTTGAGCTTGGAAGAAGTGGTCCTTGAATATTAATTAGCTATCTTGGGCCCCTTTACCTTCTAGTACCCTGTCCCATGGGATTTCCTTTAGCAGTGCTTGAAATTTGGACTTGGTCACCTCATTTTACTTCATCCATAAATACCTACATGCATGCATCCAGGCATGTCCCACATTTCAAAGGAGGAGGGGAGCATCACTGACACCGATGTACTGGGGATGCCTATGGTAAAGATTGCTCTTCTGCGTTGCCCACACATGATGGATGTAGTGACCTGATGAGGAGGCAGATAGCATGGCTCACCACTGACTGTGTTGCTGCCATGTGTTCCAAGCATTGCACCTGGGTAACAAGGGTGAAAATTCCTGCTCTTTGTCTTTAAGCCACAAATAAATTATATGTTTTCAGGTTGCAGCTAAGCTGGTTCAGCCAGAAAGAACGCTCTGCTCCTCTTCCTCTCTCTGCTCTATGCTTCTGCTGCTTCTTTGGGGTGCAGCCTAGTGATTGTACAGATGCAGGGTGAATCCGTCCTTTTGACCAATTCCAGAATATGAATGGAAAAATTTAAAAATTTATTTTTAACACCCTGAGCCAGCTGAATTGAAGCACCTGGCTCCCATAGGATGTGGGGAGGTATGGCAGGGACACTGCAGTTGAAGATGTTGCAGTGGCAAACAACCTTTTCAGCAGAAACTCATTGTTTAATCAGGTTTGCTAAAGTGTCAAGTACCACATAACCTACAAAAAGGCCTAAATCTTGGTAATTGCATGCTTGCTAGATCTGATGTGAAGCAGGAGAACGGGAGTGGACTAGCCAGGGTAGCTACACCTGGGAGAATAGTCTGTCTATATTCCTAACAAAGGCAACAGATATGATACTTACAGATGGGTTTCTCAAACTTTTCATACCATGCCCCTTCTCTCCTGCAAGAGTTTGGGAGCTCTATATATACCTGCCTTTCCCAGCATCCATTCTTTTTCCCCTTCTCCTGGATGGGGCACATCAGCTGATTTAAGAAAGAAACAAAAATCCTTACCTCTGACTCACCCTGGGAGACCTCTCTCTCCCATCTGTGACTATACAGGTACCTCATCTAAAATTAGGCTGCATAAATAGCTCTGAATTGTCCAAGTCTGCATTACTGTGTAGGCACCTGACTTCAACGGCCTGAATGAACTTGGGCATGTAAATAAAACCTCAGTGTTTGTAGATCTGGACCTTAAGGATTGGGTCTGCACTGCTAACAGGAGAATTTGGACTTTCTTGTTAAATTGTAGGTGAGATGAGAGAGACATTTGAGCATGAAACCCTGGCTGTGACATCTTCAAATTTCTAACAGTCATATAGAGGAGAAGAAGCTTGCCTGAGTCCAAGAAAATATGCTAAACCACATATATATTTGGATAAGACTTGGGGCTGTAGATAAGACTTGCAGATGCTTATGAGGGCTAAGGTTAGGGATCTCACTGAGTCTGAGTATTTGATTTACAGAATCCCCTCTGCATGGGGCACACGTCTTCATGAGGACAGATAGATCCCTTAATGAAATTGTCAGCAACTGGTTGTTCATGCTAATTTACCAGAGGTAAATATTGCACCGTCACTGTAGGTGCTTAAGTAAAGTACAGCCTCTTCTTTGTTGGGACATAAGCTAAATGTTATCATCCATCCTGTATTAATCTACACCTAGTCATACATGGGGATAAACTGATGAATGAAGCCAAATATGATGAGATAGTGAACAAAAAACAATGTCAAGATTTATTTGTGTTTAGTCAGTAGCCCAGGAACGAGAGCTGCAGTGGTTGTGGTGATGAGCAGGAGGAATGCTGCTGGTATTGAGAGCTCTTGCTGTGTCACACATTCCTGTATTTTGCAGTCACATTAGGATCTGAAGGAATTAGCCTCAGGAAAGCTCAGAGTTTTATTTCAAGTGGGTAAACTCTGTTTTCTGGTCTTTGGTCAGCGGTGGGAAACATTCATAGCAATTGAAGAAAAGATCAATGGGCTAGATAAGAATTTGTTATCTTCCAGATGGTGGGTTATGAAAGAAGAGGGCTGTGTCTGTCAGGTGTAGGCTAGGAACAACAAAGAAATTTAACTCCGTTCCAAAAATGTTAACCATATTGTTCACGCTCAGCAGTGAGGGGGCCTGTGGCTGCTGTGAGATTAACCTTGTGACCCCAACAAGAGTTTAGACCAGCCTGTCAAAAGCATTATGCTTGAAGACAGTAATCGTTCTTTATTAGAAGAACAGTTATTTTGCCTGGTTTCTGCTGCCCACCTACGGATTGCATTTTGGCTGCAGCACCACCTTTAGGAAACGGTGTGTAGTTTAACCATTAACAGCAGAGTCCTGGAGTTTGTGTACAGCTTCTTCAGTGGGGTTTAATTCACCCTTAAGAAGTAGCCTGCTGTAAAAATGCACTTACTTACGTGATATAACAAGGATTTTCCATAGAGCAGTTACTGGAAAGGTAGCGGTCTGTAAATTATTTCCAAGTGTGTAAATATTTTTATTAAAGGAACTTGAGAAAGTTTGAGCTTATATGTTCAAGCAGACTTAAGAGCTAAGTTTTTGGAATGGCTATGCCTCTATTTATGGCAATCAATTTCAGATCAGGTTGTTGATACATCCTGTGAAAAACCGATCTGAAGAGTTCCAGCATTGAAATCATTGCAGCCTTGGTGGTCCAGAGAAGTACTATTAGGAGGCAGTAACAGTGCATACAGCTATAAAAAATGAGTGGACTTTTGGGGCTCTTCAATAGGCTTGTGCAAAGTCATCAGCTGCTCTGAGTGCTCAACTTCCATAGCTTGGTGGAGCTGTGACTGCTCTGCTAAATCTCCCAACCAAAGTTGCAGTTGTAGTTGTTTCCCAGAGTTGTTTTTTTTTTTTTCATACTCTCTGTTGACAAGTTCCCTGTAAGATAAAGTGTGATGTGATTTAGTATCTCATGCAGTAGGCTGATTCATTCAGTATTGCTCTGTAGTGGTTCTGATATCTTCTCACAACTGTATCACAGCATGTATTTGTCATAATATGCACTGAACGCTTGTGAACAAGAAAATAACTAATACAAGCCATAGGATATATGCCTTGTGGTCATAAAAAGCTATAAATAATACATGTAAATTCATTTTTTAAATAAGAAACACTCCTTTAATAATACCATTTCACAAGGAAACCGCTGCTGAAACCTCATAGCCATAGCAGACTACTTACACAGTTTCCTGCAAACATCTCAATCTTTATTCCATCCACTGGTCCAAGTCTTTCAGTCCCCACATGCTGTGTGGATACCGAGAGTCACATTTGGGAACATCATGATTGAACACACCTTCTTTTTCTTACATTTGTAACATACAGGAGAAAGACAAAGGATGTCATTTTTATGTTTCAGGAGCACTGTGGCTGTTCATACTAGTAAAGCAGTCTGGAAGCACAAACTCCTGCTGTTGCTGGCTACTGATGTCCTAGGAGAAGCTAAAACAGTGGTATCCTTCTAGGTTCCCCCTTTGCAGCTTCCATGACATCCATTTTGAGGTGCTTGATTTATCCCTGTGTTTATTTTGATAGGCATGCTATCACCTGCTTTTTGCTATCAATAGATGCTGTCAAAGTGATCGTAATAGGGCACGTTCAGCTGCAATCTCCCTTGAGACTATCTCTCCTTGAGAGTATCTCTCTCCTAGCCTTTCAGGACAAAAAGCTGCAGCAAAACCATTCATCTCAGTGCACAGGAATTACACCACAGGGGGAGGTGCGGAGTTTTTAATGCATGAAGTCACTGCCATTCACAGTGAACTAATGAAAACACTGTCTTTAGCTATGTTTAAAATCCCTTGGATGCCTGTGTGTGTGCGTGTGCATAGAGGGACAGATGAATGATACTGTGAGGTCTTTGATACCTTTTTCAATGAGGCTAATTGTCTCTGCATAATTTTTGGACAAGCCTGCAATAATGATGTTTGGTTGCTGTGTGGGATTAGCACATTTAGCAATAGGAGAAGGAGAAAATGGAAGAGATGGCATCCAGTACCTAGGTGATGGGCCCAACTCAGTGACATGCATCCAAATGAGACATGCCTATTTAACCCTAGAATCATTTTTCTAGCTAATCATGGAATGTGCATGACATTTGTTATTACTGACATTATAATGCATCCATTCACACTACTAGAACTGCTAAGCTGTTCCCACTTAAAGTAATGGGAGCTTTGTATAAGCTGAAGGGAATCAGAATTTGGTCTCACTAAGGCAGGTCAGGAAGTTTCTCTACCCAGCTTCGATTTTAGGGAGCAGGATAACTGAAACAGAAGCCCTCCTGCTGCAGTTTTTTAAGGGCACACGGGCACATTTAAGGTTATATGCTTTATAGAAACATCTATTTCCAATTATAAGATTGTTTTAAGAGTATTTTTAAATTTCTTGGCTTTCAAGCATGTATTTATTTGTTGTTTTATTTGACTTTGCTTTATTTTTATTATGGAGAACACTGTAATTTTTCATTCTCTTCCGAAGCACTGTGTGTGATTATGAAATCACCTTCCCATATGGCAAGTGAGCTACGAGGCTGAGGGAGCAACCTTGGCCATGGCTCTTCTGAAATCAAGAGGAGTTCTTCCATCTGCATCCCTCAGTTTCTTGACCTTGTTTTGTCACCAACAGTGACCAAAGTGCTATCCATTTTGCTTACTGATTTTGCACTGGGTGAAAACATCATTGCTGCACTTGACTTGTCTGCTTCTCAGATGTGCTACAAGAAATGTCTGAAGTAATCTGGCAAGCTCCTGCTGCTGAAAGACACTAATAGAAAGAAGCATGGCCCAAAATGTTAGACTCTTAACTCACTGATGCATATATGCATCTTCTGGCATCTGATACATCTTCAAAGAACTAGGCCAAAACATAGAAGGACAAGATGTCAGTATTAAAACACTCTGCACTCTGCAAATGGGTGTGGAACTGGGATGCCTTTGGTTCCCAGGCAGGACTTTTCCCAGTCCTAGTTGGAGTTACATATTGGTTTGCTGTTGCACAACCAAAGAGCACTGTAAAGATTGTTTTGAACATAACATATTTTCCACTTGTCTTTTTTTTTAATATCCTTTGAAATGCCTCCACCAGTTTTTTTGTTGAGGACAGAAACTAGGCTCACGGAACAGGCACATTTTTGTTGTTTCTCAATCAATCTGGTATGTGAGTGATCTGATGCTGAGATTTTCATTAAACTCAAGATGTTGTTAAGGTATTGATTAGTCCCTGTGATGCCCTGATCTGTTCTATTTCTGCACTTTATATAACTGAATTTAGACAGGGATCTAATAAATGGATTTTAAATGTTAACAATAACATTGGTCTCTCTTTTTAAAGCTGGTGGCAAACCTCCAGGTCCTCTCTCAGTATTCATTACCTGTAGAACCCCGCAAAGCTTCAGAGACAAGAGTAATGGGGTTTTTGACATTTACACAGCGTTAGGTCTACATCAGCTCATGGCTCCCTGGAGCCTAAGCCTCTAATCAATACGAAGCTACATCTCTTGAGAATACAGTGCTTTAGAATTAGTTGAATTATTGAAGAGGGTGGATAAGAATTCAGCTGTGTCCATAGCTAGGATATGGATAGGAGAGGACAATTCTTTCTTATCATGCAGCACTCATACTCAAACATCAAGAAAGAAAAATATTATGGAAAAAAACTCGTGACCGTATCCCAGAGGTCCAGGTGGGGACTCCTGAGTGAGGAAGGTAGACTGACGGACTGATAGCAGCAGCACCTGAGTCCTGCTCGCTGCAGAGCTCCTGCCACACTTCTGCCAGGGCTGTCGCTGCTGCAGTAGCGATGACGGCAGCCGGGTGGGAGAGCAAGCGAAATAGGGCAGTGACGGTGCAGGCCTGGGCCAGGCAGCCTTAGTGGGAGTCAGGCAGCCCGCCCTTTGAAGTCAGGGAACAGTTTCCAAGTGCCATTTGTGCCCCTGGCTTAGTTTGCATACACGGCATTACATCACCCAACAAAGCGGCCTTCAGCCAAAGGCCGCACAATGGCGGGGGGCTGGCTGTGCTCAATGGGGGGTTAATAGTTGCCCTGGGAACGCTGCATTCCAGCATCAGCTGCTAATGTGCAAAGCATGCTGCTGGGGGCTGGCCCGAGCAGAGCATGGGAACATTCTTGCATACTTTATGAGACAGAAAGAAACCGACTTTCAGCGGAACAACAGCCAGGCATAATTCGCCTCCCCTTCCCCAGCCCCACTGCCTTTGCCCAACCCTCTGAAACCAAAATGCTCTGGATCTTTGTGTGAGGGCTGCGAGGTTCATAGTCCCAGGTATTTCACCAATAAAACCCACCAAAGATGTATTCTGATCCAAGAGCGAATTTTCCACGTCTCGGGAGATGAATGGCCTTAGTGTTGGATGCCTTAAGTGTGATTTCTTACAGTCTTTTAGGCTGGTGGACCCAGGCAGTCTTGGCCAGGCCCTCCCATGGAAGGCTAACACCTGGGACGAGTGGAGCACCAGCTGACCTAACACGACGAAACAACCATCTGTCCTTCTCAGGCCCTTTTCCTCTCTTTTCCTGCTCTGGCAGCTTATTGCTTGGAATAACAGAACTGCAACGTTGTTCTGCTGCCCCTAGAGCACCCAGTCACGCTGAAGTGGCCTGCTTCTTTAACGCAAGGTGGTAGTTCTGGATACCACCACAAGGCTTCTGTGGCAAAATATCAGGACCAAGGAAGGCAAAATCTCACTGAGTATGCCAAGGTTTAGTAAGTGTGAGTGCATTGGTATGTGCATGCGTGGAGTTCTCAGCTTTTCCCCTTCTTATGGGCAAAGCTGCACTCACAAGAGGCAAAACTAGTTTGTCTTTGATTAAGAAGAGGCTAAACAGTAACTTTATTAAGTAATTCAAGCCACAGCCTGCATGTCTCTGCAGCATATTGATATAGCAAAACCATCAGTGGTGTGGAGATCCTGTCAGTGGGATCCACAAGCAAGCCCAGTTCTAATACTGTTCATGGTTCTCTAATTACACAAGGTACTCACATGCAGCAGTTACTTCTTTTTTTTTTTTCCCTTCCACACACAGAAAAACATACAGCACCACCTGTGTAAAGCAAGCTGCAGTTGCACGAGGCAGCTCTCATCCTTTCACAGATGATTTGGTGAGGATTAGAGCACTGAAGTACTCTAAACTCCCAATTTGCTTTCAAAAGCATCTTTAGGAGAAATGATGGACAAGTTTGTGTAGCTGCTTTGCAGTTGTTGGCCATGGGGGCTGCAGGTCTTGTCTGCTACTGACCATGGGTTTCAGATACTGCAATTCAGTGCCCCTTGATGAGACTACTGGAAATATATTTGGTGACAGGTCTTTGGTAATCCAGTAGATAGTGTTTGTTCCTAAACCAGGATTTTAGGAGACAGATAATGCTGCACCAGCACACGGCAAGCTCTTTAAAGAAACATCAGTTTCGAATCTCTCTGTCTCATCTGTGCTGTGCTGGTGCTAATAGCTGCATGCCATACACAAGGCTCTTTTAACTAAAGATTTGAGAGAAAGTCTGCTTTTGTCTCTCCAGTTTGTTTACTTGGAAAACATGATGTTAGGCATTGTCAGTTCAGCTATTTCCCCCCCTGCAGCCTTGTTCTGAAGATTCTTTATATCTTGCTTCCACACAGTATCTGAGGAGAGAAATTACTATTCCATATGCCTGTGAAACTGCTACAGTTAATAAGCAGGCTGGATAGTAGATACAGCACTTACTGCTACTTTAAAGCTATCTTTTTAAAGTCCTTTGGCATGAAGATGCAGCATTTTTGATCTAATGAGAGCCCTAGAGCTGGATTTACAACATCATCAAGCTATGGCCTGGATTCTTCTTGGGGCCCTGGATAACCTAGGACACATCTGCAGTAAATCCCTTCCATCTCTAGTCCAGTGCTTCCAAACCATGTTGGTCATGACTGAATACTGCTATTGTTCCTTGCCTTCTGACACATTTCTTCATCCAGTTGCTCCTCAGTTGAGTGGTTGCACATGTCTTTACAGTCTGCCTTCCCCGTGATGGAAGGATTCCTGAGCTCTGAGACACCAAGGCTGGCCATTTGCGGCAGATGTCCTACAAGAAGTCTGGAAAGAGTCCAGCAATGTTTACACTGTGCTGAATTTGAGTTAACAGTTTCAGATGTCTCTGCATCTTGTTCCCATCATGTCTGTTCCCATGGGTGAAGGCAGACTTGAAGTGTATATTGCGGTGTTCAGAGCACGCCCCAAAGGAAAAGGCCAAGTAGCATGCAAGGTGACCCTGTTCTACAGGACCCTCTGTGCCCAAGTCCCTGCAGCCTCAAGGATTTTTTCTGTTCAACAGTGCAGGCAGAGAGCAAAGTCTCCAGCTGCCAGTCCGACTCCCTGCCTCCTTAAGATGTCTCCACATCACCACTTCAGCCTCAATCAGCAAAAACATGGTGTCTTTCAAAGAATTGGCATATGTTTTCATTTAGCAAAAGGAATGCCTGGAGACATCTGCCTGAGTATTATTACCAGGCATAATCTGCTCCTAAGACAAACAAGAGGGAAGCATGCTGAAGAACACATTTTCTCCACAGAATGCCTTTTTGGTGAGCACCCTTCCCCAGGGACTGTGAAAGGACACTGGGATTTTCAGCTGGAGGTCCTTCTGTTCCCCACAGTCTTCTTGGCTGGCCATTGCTGCAAGAACAGCTACTGCTATTCAGAGCTGACCAAACTGTGTAGCCCACTCCAAGGCTGGAGCTGCTGGCTGTGGTGGCTGTTGCATTTGTGAGATCCAGCTTTCGCTGCAGTACTGCAGGGTATAGGGACCAGCAGCCCGGAGAAAGCCCATTAACATTTAAAAGCAAAATTTAGTGAAAAATTTAGAGGCTACTTTACTTGACCATGTGAATTAACTGCTCCAGTCCCAGCATTCCTCTGATAGAGAGGCTGGGCTGGGCCATCACTGAGCTGTTTTCTTCATGGGAAAGTTTTTACTAAGGGACTCCACACTGGGCTGAAGGGCTGAGTAAAGGAGGCAATCCCACCAGTTCTGGGAGAAATACCACCCCACTCCATCAGTGAGGATAAATGCACCATTGCTGCGAACATTGCATAAGCACACCCCTTCTTGGCAAATATAAGTCCATCTTTATCTTGCTCTCTGGAATTTTGTAGTATTTAAATCTCCAGATCATATTGCAGGGTCTCTGATATTCCTGAGTAAATCCAAAACAGATTTTGTTTGGCTTTCCCATGCCTTGGTAGTCCCCAAAAGGTGTTTCTATTATTTTAAGTGTTAGGCATGTGCATGGGAAAGAATTTTGTTAGTTCAGCTTGACCACTCCCTAGGAGTTTTCTTGGCTCTCTCAGCGTCTCCTTACCCTCAGGCTGCTCATATCTTTCAGCAGATCTCACTATTGGACTCAGCAGCACTCCTCTTCTTTCCCTGCCCTTCAGCATGGATACTGGCAGGGCTGGGCACCCACCACTCTCACCGTGCAGGAGAACCCACGATCTGTCACAGGGAGGGGTCTGCTCTCTTCAGAAGACTGTAAAGATGAAACTTTTGGTTGAGTGTAAAAGCCAGTGCAAAGTTTGTACACTGCTTAGATCCCCAACAGATTTCAGATTCGATCTCAACTAGCATGTAATTAATATATAAAACTTGTGCTGGCCTTGTTCATGCAAGTGAAATCCATTGCTTGCCCTTTATTCAAACATACAGTTTCTTGCTTGTTCTGTCTCTTGTCTGAATAGCAATAGCACAGTGTTGTTTCCATTGGCTAAACAGTAAAGTGACCACATTGCATTTTACACCATGTGAATTTTTTTTTCCCCAGTTTCTGAATGCTGAATGGTAGGTGAGCCCAATGGAAAGGACAAGCAGATAAATTCAAATGGGGAATAAAGAGCATGTTTGAGCATTCAAGCACACTCAGGATAAAACTATCAAATACTTCTGGAGCAGAAGGGCCAAAGTATTGTTTAGCAGTATCTTAAGGTCTCCATAAGTCTAATGTACTGAAATTGCTTGTGAATGATGCAAGAAGAGATGCTGTAGGCAAACAGAATATTGTAAACCAATTCCTTCCTATTTGTATTTTAATACTGTTTGTACTGAACAATATATACTTGAACGATACATCTCAGTCCATCAGAAAACATCATGCTGGGATTCCTCTGGGGCCCCATTAGCTTGACTGTCACCAAACGGAAAGCCACAAGCTGCTTTCAGTCGTGTTATTCTTTGCCAGAGCTGTCTGAGTTCACAACGTGGGCATAAGATGAGGCAACCCTCTTTTGTTGAGCGTGTCCAGGTGCTCTTTGCTCACCAGACTCCTGTGGTGACTTTATCTTCTGTTAGCTAGAAGCCTGTGCTCTCACAAGACTGAGCTGATCAGGTCAGGCAGAACAAAGAATAAATGTGGATGAAGAGATGAGATGCAAAGGAGGATAGAAAAGCTGGTGGGTCAGTTGAAATGCTGGTCCTTTGGTGTCACCAGGGCATCTGAAAGATTATTTGCAAGAGGTGAAAACAAGCAAAGAAAAAAAATGCCAAGTGATGGGGTATTATTGGCAAAACAATCTAAGCTCAGGGTATTTTTACTTACGTTAGTTTATTGCCAGTTAACGTAAGCTTCTAATCACTGGTTTGGATATTGAGAAAAAGAAAACATGAACAATTAAACAAATGCTTGGGTATTCAGCTTTCTTTACTCTTCCCCAGGCACAACTTCAGTTAAATACCTCTATCCTTCCTATTCTCACCTCCTTGTGTTTTTATTGTGGCTTATGCTGAGTAACTCCAGAGATTTGGGCCATGTTTGTAATGGTTTTGGTCTGCTACTCTTTCATGCTTCTTAGTGGGCTTCCTTTGGTCATCTGATATTCTTACTGCTTTTACTTGTTCCTTTATGTTTCTTACTGGTTTGCCTGCCCTCAGCGTTGTCCCTGCCCGGTGTGGGTCACCCATGGACCCCTTTTGAAAGGGAACTCCTCCTTCCAAGAGCGCATCTCCAGCTCCACAGTTCTCTTTTCATCCGTCTGTCTCCCTAAGAGTGTCCCCTGCATGTCTCCTGCCTGCAGCGGCTGCTGGTCTTCCTGAAATACATCAGAGCGAGGGTGCTGTGACGTCTTGTGCCTGGCTGCAGCTCTGGTGCATGATCATCACCCACACTGGTTTCAGAGACGGCTGGACTCATTGAGCAGCTCATGGCTTCCTTCTACACAAGTCCTCACCACAACCCCCACTGCTGAAATCCAGCCCTGAATGCCCCACGTGTGGGGAAACATATCTCAAGTGAGACTGAGAGATAAGGAAACTACTTTTTTCAAGGAGTGAGAAGACAGTTTCAAAGGGATGCAGCATGCAAGGGAGGCATGCAAGGAGTGAAGGTATAGCTGAAATCATTCTCCTTTTACAGATAAACCTTTACTCCTCCTTATATAGTACAGGAATATTCAGTGAAATGAAAAAGCAGCACTTTGAAAAGGTGACCCCAAAACTCCTGCTGTAACATAAGAGGCTTATGTGGCGTTAGGGAACAATAAAGAGCGGGAAGGAGAACTCTTACTCCCAGTGAAAGTCTGACTTCTCCTCCCAATTTTTATTTTCCATGAATTTACTATGCTGATGCAAACACCAAAGATCCTACTTCAAATGATCCTTCTGCCATATCCCATTTACGTTTGTGTCCTGTAGGGGATGAAAAGGCAAAGAGCACATTGGCTGTGCTGCAGGAATCCAAGGCATCCCTGCCCTGGTCTCTACCTTCTTTGGTGGAGAGATCACCAGGGGTGCTCATGGGCCTGAGAGGAAGGACAAGGAGGATCCATCACAGGCTTGATCCAGACTTTTAGTTCCTCACCTGAGTGAATAGGCATGATCTGTCCTCGTAGCAAATGTCCTGCATGAATGGTAGGAAAGGCCAAGGTCCCCAGTGGAGTTGCAACGTGCTGAGTTTGCTTGGGTGTGGCAGATTATTGTGAGAAGTTGTAGACCAGCAATACCTCCTGTGGCTGAGAAGTAAACGAAGGGTCAGGCACATGCAAGTAGCTATAAAAACAAACAAATAGGGAAATTAAAGTGCTTTCAGTTCTGGTGCATGGAGAGAAATAGGGTAGAAAGTGTGAAAAGGGAGAGAGGAGAGCATCAGTTTTGTTGCTATGGCCAAAGTCTTGATTTTACAGTGCAGAATTTCTCTCTAGGAGTGCAGGACCTGCAGAGAAAATTGGCACACAATTGGTACCTTCCTGTAGTGGAAGCATTTGATCAGATTCCTCAGAATAGCTCTAGAAAGCAGTTTTGTCCTTATACATCTTCATCCATGCATGAAAGTTCTCCATAATCAAAGGCAGAGTATTGACAGTGAAGGGGCTCCCAGCCAATATGGTAGAGATTTGTTGCAATAAGACTTCCAGTAATCTCTGCCTTGCTCCCACTATTTCACCACCCCCATGTCAGCTTCTGATGAATAGTCCATGCCGGCCTAAAAGCCTTTCCTACATCACAGAATTGCTTTTCCTTTTTTAATTTTTGTTTCTTTTTAATTAATAATGTAAGAAGTTGTCTATGTATGCCATAAAAATAATAGAGTGAGAGAAAGATGTTGTTACCTAGGCTGTAAATCATGCTGTGGATCCTGATGTAATTACCTGCCTCTCAGACTCCCTTTCCAGGGTTTGTGATACAATTAGGGGCCCGGAGTTGCTCAGTGCCTGGCTGGTACAATCTAGCTATCCCTGATTGTGATGTGGTTGGTGTAACATCAGTCCACCACACTGCAAAGCTTCAAACCATAGACCCAAGCTGCCATTGCATTCTGTGGTGGAAACAGAGAACACAAAGCCCAAGAGAGCCTGGCAGAGCCCTGGGATGGGCTTACAATGGGCTCTGCTCTCTGCAGGCACCTCTTATGCAAAGATCAGAAATGCCTAAGGAGCACTGGGTGCTTAGCTTGGGCTGTAAATTACACTGCAAGCTGAGCCTTTAGCATATGAACCCATGAAAGCTGAGGCTGCTCTTAATTGTCAGCCTGGGAAGGATAGTATAAAACAAGTTTGTCTTTCTAATTTCTCTTTTTTTACACCTCACAGATTTAGTCTCTCCCTCTTTATAAGATTCTTCTCTACTTCTTCCCTCAGGTGACAAAATATGTGATCAGGGGTAAGATTTACTTAGATTTTGCTCTCTAAAAGCTAAGCATCTAATCTGTACTATTTGTCTGCCTTACTTTCTAATCAATGAAGACAAAAGCCTTCTCCAGAGGGCAACTGAGCCTGTCTTAATGTCTGACATATGTGGGAAGATCTATTCTTTTGAGGTGCCTTTAATTCTAGCTCCATTTACTGTAGGTGAAGCTCACATAACCAGATTAACACCCAAATTTTAGATAGTTAAGGAGCTGTTGATGGCTGGAGAAGGGCAGATGCTGCTTTTCATGCTCTGAGGAGGCAATAAGGCTATCCACCAGCGTTTTTGTACATGCCGCCTTCACAAGCTTTTGGTGAGGAGGGAAGGAAATTCCCAGAGAAAGGTGAAGGGTGTTACTGGAGCCTGGCTGATACTGCAGGCAGTGCTGGGCATCTTCAGACTGAGTCTCTTATAAAGCTGAAACGGATGGTAGAACAGTATGGGTACCCTATTGCACGCCACACAGAAAGGCTGAATGAATTTGAAAAATGAGTTGCAAAATGATGACAGTCAGCTCACACCTGGCTCTGCTCTACACACAGTTTGGCCAGGGATACTGATGTTCTATAGTCTAGGAAGGAAATATGTGAAGGATAAAATGTATGGAGCAATTGTTACTGGCTTGGAGCTGAAGGATGCATAGGCATGTTGTTAAAACAAGTATTTCACTTTATATAAAACATTTCTTTCATGCCTTGTGCTTAGTATTTATCAAAATTTTATCAGTTTATGACATTTAAAAGAACAGTGTGACTCAGTTCTTTTTTAAAGTTTAGATTTTTCAGAGGTGGAAAAAAGCATTTATTTTTATAGTTGCAGACCTCAAAGACAGCCAGGTGGTTTTTCTTGCTGCTTTATTATGATTCGTGCTTTATCAGTGAAGCTGAAGAGAGTCACAGCTGTTCCTGGCTGTGCTAGAGGGAATATCTGTTGTACAAACCCTGGAGTATGATCTGTATATTATTTATGTATCCACATACTTAAGTAGGGTTGTAGGTAAGATCTAATGAATTAAATAAATACTTGTGGCTTTCCCGCTGGGAATGTGGTGAATGTCCATATACTAACCTTCTTTTCACTCAGTGTACAAGTCAACCCTTTCTTGCTTCACATATTTATCTCTTATGAATTTTAAGCTACAGATCCTGTTTAATGCAGAAATTTCAAGGCTTTCTGTTCCCCCCTCTTTTGTTTGTTCTTCAAAGCCTAAGATAAAAGCCTCTAACACAAGCTGCCTGCTGTGCTCAGCCCTGGTACCTGTTTGGTGAGGTCAGGGCTACGTGCGGTCGGGAGCAGCGCTGTTGGCACTGACATCCTGCCAGTAGAAAGTGGATGTGTCCTGAGTGTGAAAGCCTTTGGCACAGCTGTGGGATGACCCCTGGGTGAAATCAGCAGGATTTTTGCTCAGCTTGTGGAAAATCTCTCTGATGGCAGAGAGGCCAGAAGGAGCCCAGTGAATCCTTGTGAAGGCTCAAGGGCCACAGCTATTCTTGCAAATTAAAGACACCTGAGGCTGTCTTCTGCCCCTGGAGCTGACTGGCACAGTCTGGCGACACCCAGACTGCTCCAGAACACAGTGCTCTCAAGCCTGGGCCCACAAGTTGCCTGGGGGAATGCTCGTGGGCCTCGGCCGAGCCCTGCCAAGGGCTGACAGTGAAGGCAGCTGCTGGATGAGCAGTGCACTGAGGGCTGCACTGATGTCAGTGTAGCCTGACTGAAGCTGTAATTTTAAAATAATAACAAAGCAGGCAAAAAGACATGTAATAAAAACAACCCAGCAACTTTCAGATTTTCTTTGGAGGTGATCAGATAATAGACCAGGTGACTAATTTGGGATACTGAAGCTTTGCCTTTGCCCAGGACTCCTTTGTTATCTGTGATGCTTCGAAACAGCCTATACAGCGTGTTGTGGCACATGACTTTCAAGCTTCTGAGTATTTAAATGGTAAATCCTCAGAGCTCACTGGCTTCATGGATTTGTTAAAATGATGGTTATTTGGACTGGGGCTATCTAAACTGCTTGTCACCTGGGATGTGTGAAAGCGTGACACTTACGTTACATTATGATAGCTTTTCAGATACCAAACACTATAAAAATTATGAGTCTGGAGTCAGAACAGTTTCTGAGCAAGTTATGTTTAAGGGCTGGTGCACAATATGCTGTGAATCTAGTTTTGAGACCGTGTAGATGCTCAATTGGTAGCGGGAGGAGGATGAAAGCAGAGTCTGAATGTGCTTGTCAGGAGGAGACAAATAGGGTGTGAAACTTGACTTTGAGCTTTAACTGTCCTGTTACACCTGGGGATGAGGAGGGGCTGAGGCCCATGTCTAAGGGGAACTGGGGACAAGCTCTGCTGCAGAGTTGCTGGGGCGGAGGCTGATGGCCTCGGTGGCTGAAACGGGGTCCTGGGCTATGGGCAGGGTGGGAAGAGCCCTGGGAGGGTTGAAATGAGGTCTGATCAGGACAGGCAGAGCTGGCAGTGCCCTAGCTCTACATCCCCCAAACCAGCACCTCCTCAGTCCCTCTTGCCAGAGATGGTGGAGGTAACACTGAAAACCCTTTGCAATAGTCACTGCAGGTGCTCCAAGTTACACCTTATAGCAGCTCCTCAGCATATACAGTTCCCCCACATGTGTGTGTGCTGCACAGGGAATCTACTCCCCTATAAATTCTGTCTGTGGTTACACATGGCCTCTTCCCAGATGCAGCTGCAGGACTGTAATTGAAGTGAAAGTAATTTTGTTATGTTTAAAGATACTAGGAAAATTACACAACTTAGAAGCCAGAGATAAGGCTTTCTTTATCTTTGGCTGCTGAGGAAACTACACTAGTAAATCCGTCTGGGAGTCTTACAGGTGTAAGATATGGTCACCCACAGACTTTAGCTCAATCTAAGGAGCTCAGAAAAAGGTGCAAAGGAAGTTCAGATCTGAATTTTGTCACAATTCTAGTATTTTTTTCTTTCTCTTTTTTTACAGCACAAGTGAAGATAAAAATATTTCTCCAGTGCCTCCACTGAAGGCTTTTCTGCTTAGCTCCCTTCCACAATTCTCTGTGATTTGTGCCTGGCACAGGGCTGACACATTTCACACTGAACACCACTCTTGGAGGCTGCTGTGGGAGAGAGGGAGAGAAAAAAGAAGCATCTGTGGAATGAGGAGAGATTGCTGACAGCTGGTGAAATCCATGTGAGGAGGACTGAACTTTGTAAACCCACAAAGCCAACAAGCCGCCCCGATGGGAGCATGTAGCTCCATGCAAGTGCCTGTGGGTGCTGTCGAGGAGGAAGACGCAGAGAGTCAGGAGCATGCCCTGTCTGCTGCCATCCCAGTTTCTCACACAGGCTTCCCCTGTCTCCACTCCCACAGATGTCCCCCCCAAGACAGGCACAAATGCTATTTCTACCTATGAAGCAGGGGAGCTGAACATCTCACCTTCTCCCCAACCCATGCCCATTCCCAGGCCTGCTCTAAGTGAGTTAGCAGCACCATGCCAGGGCAACCCCAAGCTCTGGTGGCATTGCACTGGGGTGACAGCCACCTGAGCAGTCCTGATAAATCCACTCATGAGAACAATACTTTAAAGCTCTAATACAGGAACTTGTCAGGAGCTCTGTGGTTAAAATTGGAGTGAGAGTGTGCAGATTTGGTGGTAATAGCCCTGCCTGTGCTGGAGCTCTTGGTAAACATGGTTTTGTCTGTCAGGAGGCACTGTTCTTCATACCTCTGACAGATGTAGCTTTGCCAAGCAGAAATCTGTGCTGTAGACCTAGCCTCACTCTGTCCTTCATATTTGAAATGTTCTCTGAGAACCACAAGTATTTTTCACACAAGATAAGAAAGCAGAGGAGGAGGCTGAAACAATGGCCAGTTGTTTTCCACTCAGGATGATATTATTCAGCAGGTTTATCTTATTTGTGTTTTTATCACCTCTCAAATGTATCTGTGCTACTTACAATATCTTAGGAAAAAATAGAAGAGGAGAACTTGGGAAAAGGAAGGTTTGGAGTTACTTAACCCATTCAACTATGGGTCTGGACAGTCCAGCTCCTGTGCCAGCAATCCTATTCTCACCAAGAAAATTCCCAGCTTTAGATGAGCAAGGGGCAGGCAAGCCATGCTGCAGTGCTGGGGTGGGCAGCGAGCAGCTCATAGCTGTGCTGCAGCCTTGGCAGTGGACAGTGACAACTGGTGTACGCGAGGATGAACGCTGGAACAAAGATAGCTCTCACTGGCACTGTGAACACTGTTATGTGTTTAAATAACTGGCAGGCTGACAAGAAGAGATAGAAATCCCAATTACTGTGCATTGCCTATGCTGTCTGTGTTGTGTACCTGATATCCATTTCAGCTATTGGGGTGGAAGGAAAGAAGAAGAAGATAATAAAGAATAAGGAAGTGTAATAAAACTCCAAACACTCCAGGCACATTACTGAAAGAGAATAGGGAAAGCATCGCCATCTTGGGTACAGTAAGTCTTATCTTTAAATACTTTGAGCAGCTTTCTCACAGTGACAGATCCCTTGGACGGACTTAAACTAGAGTAGCTAGTTAGGGAGCTGAAGTTCTCATTTGAAACCAGCTCTCAGTACCGGAGGAGTACATGCTCTGAGGCACAGAACATATCTCACAGAACTCACACTCACGTCTCTGATTCACCATCCTGGTAATCATGAACACCATAGGAAGATTAGTTTATTATGTGCACAAATAGACATTTGTTCAGTTTTTGTACAACCTATCTACATGGTACATACATGTGCAGCTGCTGTGTGAGCACATTATGCAAACAACATGGCTGGCTTGGTAAAACAGAAACAGCAACTCTTTTTCTATATTTTAGTGTAGTTATACTTTACTCTTTTTTTTTTGGTACTTTTTTTTTTTTTGTATCTTACAGATATTTCTGATTGATTATGGAATAGGGTTGACAAGGAGCCTTAAAATATTGCCTCCTACCTCCATGACACAGGTTGCCAAATGAAGCTGAAGAACTAAAATTAGGTGTATTGAAAGATAAATCCTGACAATTTTGTGGGAGACAGAGTTTCTGTCAGCCTCCAGAAATGAAAAGCAAATGCGCTGCATTTTGTTGCAATGGCAAAATCTACATGGTGTACCTTCTAGTGCTGTATGTCTACTGCCTGAGGGGTTCTGCTCCTAGGTTCTAGCTGCCTGTGTGAAAGTAGATCATTCTGACTTAAAAACCACGGATTTGTTCAAAGGTTATATCTTTCCACACAGAATGGTATGAGGCTTTTTTCCCCAAAGAGAACTCAGAAGTTTGGAGTAATAACATGCAAGGGTGGCTTGGTTAAAGTGTTTGATCTGTTTTTTTGTCCTTCCTTAGGCAAGATGAGTTGGTTCAATAACAAACTTCATTATTGTTGCAAGTTAGTGGCCAAATGTGCTAGAGGTATACTTATTTGTTAAATAAATACAGGGAGTATGCTTCACTGATTCACCACACCCACACAAGGCTTTGAATAATTATAGGCTTGTTGCCAGACAAGCTAGGATTGTGGGCTGTTGTGTTTATCTTTTTTTTTTTTCTTTTGCAAACAGAGGTCTTATTCATAAGTCGTAAGTAACTGGTTTTGGTGGAGGAGATGAGTTCTCACAGAACCGAGTTTTGAGTGGACCTCTGCAACCAGAAAAGGGGGGTGTATTTAGTTATTGCTAATTGTCATCCACCACTAATCTGAAAAGATAAGTTTTCTATGAGATCTAAACCAGACTGAGAAAGCAGAGCATTACATGGAGTAGGGATACTCTCTACAACTGCCACTGCATGGTAATAAAATCTGGCTTTGTTTATTTTTAAATGCTTGTTATAGGTGACAAACTTGTATATGTTTCAGTGTGTCTAGCTCATGTCTAAGAAACACCCAGATTTATGTCTTGGAGAGCACATTTTGCCATCTAGGAATGCATCAGTCCAATTTGGCAGAGTTCTGGCTCTGGGTACATTCATGTTCTGGTGGCTGTCATCAGTCAGTGATCTGTTTTGCTCTCTTGCCCCCATTGGCGGGGCCCTCAAAGCGCAGTGTGAATGCAGCTCTGTTCCTTATAAATATGTAAGTGAATGAGCACAAGCCTGGCTACTTCCTAGCATGAGAGAAGAATATTATGGGGAGCTGAATCTCCACAGCTTTCTAGCTGGCACTTTTTGCCACAGGTACACAAAACCTAAAAGAGAGGGAAGGAGTGCTTGATCAAATATATTTTCCTTGTTAATGTTTTTAGTAGCATCTTAAGCTGTTCACATTGGCTCATCAGCAGTAAAGAGCCTCAACTGCCAGCAGAGCTCCAAACATCATGTGGTTGTGCTGCTGTGGAAATTACAACACAGGTAGCAGCCAACAAACTTATTAAAGGGTGTTGTGTACATCTAAGTAGATGTTTTCAGCTTGTTTACCTCCTATTTCTAACAAACCTAGAGGAGTAAGACCTTGTGGCAAGAATGGGAGGAAGACTGTGTTGTATACTGTTTGGGAGGACAAGTGGTTAGGAGAACTGCAGCAATACCCACCCAGTTCTGCTGTCTTATGCTCCCTTTTTACCTTTCATTGCTCTTCTTTAGAATTCACCAAGTAACAAAGTCTTGGCATTTCTCTGTCAATGCCATGTGGTCTGTAGAGGTCTCCCCACATACAGGTGGTGCTGGTGGGACTAACTGAGGCTAACAACCCTTGACTATAAAAGCAGCTAGTTAACAGAGTGGGGCAGAGTATTTCTCTTGCAGACTTTTCTCCCTGTGATAAATGACCTCTTTGGGAATCAAAGGGGTCATTTACGATCTCTTAATCCTCTTTCTTCCATAACATTTTTACTTGATTTTTTTTTTTTAGCAAAATGCGAAAAAAAGATTAAGTCACATAAAATATCACGTTTCGAAGTATTAATGTTTTCTGCACAAACTGTCACTTTTTCCTACAACTCTGCCAAGGATGGATGCACCATGCAGTGAGCCTGAGTCTCATAAACATTCACTTCTGCCTCCATGGCTGGATTCTCTTGTTTTACAAGGTCTCCAAGCTTTTTGTTTGGGATTTATTCCTCCTGTAGTTTCATTATTCTCAGTCTCTGACATTTCATTATGGTAAATAAGAAAAGGCTGTCACTTCTGTGCAGCCATTGTTTCAAGCACCCTTTATCTCTAGCTGGTTTATATTTCTGAAAGTTGGGGCAGGGAAGAACAGTTGCAACCATGTGTGAGGAACAATGGCATCCTCTGTTTTGCAGAGACAGGCCAGATCATAGTCAAGAGACTTGGAGGTAAGCCACTTACTAGATTAGAGTTGCAAAGTCTACAGTAGATTCAGTGGGAGAGGTGGAAGGGAAGCTGTGAAGAACTCTTTTTCAGAACTTTTAATGCATGGCAGTTTTGTGATATTAGCTGATACTGTGCATCTCTTTCCAAATGCTGTTTCAGTACTGCTGTCCTTGGGGGTCCATATGTCTCCCAGCTCCACATCATTCTCTGCTCCTTTGTTTATGCATCTGGGTCTAAATCCTTATGGGATTGATAAGGAAAAAACTGCCTTGGCATTGCACTCTGTGGCATGAGAATGGTTGCCAAGGTTGATTAGCACTGGTCAAAGAATATTTTAGATTGACTAATTGTTTGCCAGGCTCTGCAAGTTACGGAGAGGAAGCTTGCACAAGAAATGAAGGTATTTCACTCCCTTGAGAAATGGGTGCAGGGAAACTTTTGAGTGGGAAACACTGGAAAAGACTGGAGAACTTGGCACTTCTCGTAGCAATGTTGTTACTATTCGTGGACTAGTGAGGTCTCTTTTTGGAGGACTGGTTGGGGAAGACTGATCATAACTCATGACGATATCTGTTGGAGATGAGATTTATGGCCTGACATAACCATTCTACTGATGGAAAGTGACCTTTTTCCAAGGGGACAGAGCTTCCTTCTTGCATATGGGCTAGCATAGCTTTGCTGAAGATAATGGAGCTGACTCCAGCTGAAGGTGTGGTGTAAGGGCTGTAGTCTCAAAATCTACCCTGATTTTTTTTTTTCCGGTTGCTTTTTATTTCCTACTGGAAATTCAATCCTTAATAGGATCTAAATGGTGTGTTGTTATAAATCATCCTGCAATTTCAATAGGATGTGATGTTGCCTTCTTTCTTGTGAGCTGTTCTATTGTGCGCCCTAGTTCATTTTTAGATTGGTTTAGCAGAATTTATGAAGGTGCTAACATGCTTTAAGTGTAGACAAGTTATTTCTGATCGTTCTTTTAATATATTTGAGAGACCATTAACCAAATGTACATTGTAATCACAAATAAATGAATTACTAATTATTTGCTTATTGTCACCATTTTATTGCTCTTTACAAGTCTTGGTTACCAAGTGGAAACATGCTAAGTATGTTAATATTAAGATACAGCCACGTGATGGAATTGAGACAAGACGCATAATGAATATTGTTGTTTTGTGATAACCAGTGGAAGTATATTTTGTAAGTAAAAAGAATGCTTTTCAAAATAGGATATGGGCATCTTCAGAGATTTATAAGAGTGGCCAAATGCTGTACCACTCTTAGCTGTAAAGATGGATATAGGCATATATCCATTATAATTTCCTTTTATTTTATAACCTCAGTCAACCAAGTGATAAAACAGCAAATAGCACAGTGTGTATTCATCTCACTGGCAAAAAACATGGGGTAAAGTCAGTCAATAAAGGTAATTGTACCTGGACAAACTGGTTGTGTCATTAGCCAGTTGTTGGGTCTACTCCCACTTCAGTGAATAGACACAACTGCTACATATATCACACTTCGACATTTCTGAAGTTTAGGATTAGGCCTGACCCTTCAGACTAAAACTACAGACCTCTTTCAAACAGAAACAGAGCAGCTTTTGCTGTATGTATGCTCTGCAGGGAGAGCCCTGCCCCGTTCAGACTAATGACAGTAACAACAGTGATGTTAATAATA
>NW_009695465.1:6992-21253 GCF_000703405.1 Apaloderma vittatum | reverse complement strand
AGGACATCCCCTGATCTGTGCTGGTGCTGGTACCTCCCCAGATGCAGGACTCTACACGTGTCCCGACTGAACCTGAGACAGGCTGAGGCCTGCACTGGAGCATGCGGGAATGGAGATGGGAATGTTAAAAATAAAAGGGGAGTTTACTTTATGCACTTTTTTCCCCAGCAAAACCCACAGGATGGGGGCAGAGGTGGAGAGGGGAGTAAGGACTCTATTGACCTTCTCCCTTCTTCGCTGGGCTGGGAAGCCAGCAGGTTGTTTGTTGAGGGGGGCCTCGAGGGGGGCCCTGACTGAATTCATGTTGTTTTTTGGGGCTTTTTTCCTGTGCTGTGTGAGGGTGACTATGGTGAGCTGCAGCTTCTGCAAGTGAAATGCTTCAGTACGTCTGGTTTTAAGAGGTCTGGTGGGGCCTTTGTGTTGGTCACGCTCTGGCAGGTGGGTGAAGAAGGGAATGTTCCTGCAAGGTCTGCCTGTTGTTCTAGAAACAGGATCATTATCTCTGAGATAACATAGGGATAAATCCCTCAGTGTGTGTTTTTAGGCCTTCATCTCTTTCCGCTACTTAACAAGAAAGAGGACTCCGCTGCAAGTGCCCTTATTTCAGGTGAGGCTCACAGCTCGCACTGCAGCTCGCTGTGGGTGCGCTCAGAGCTTGCGCCGGTTGGAAAACGTACGCACGTGTGTCCAGCTCCTTTCCAAGAGATGGTGAAGCTACATCAGAGTGTAACTCAGGTTGTCGTAAGCCACTTTTGCTTTGAAGATTTGCATATTGGAACGGTAACACAGCTCCAGCACTTTGGGGAACGCTAGCTCGTGTTTGGATAGCCCTGAAAAGCGTGAATACATCTTGTTAATCGCCATCCTCTGCTGTTATCTGCTCAGCCACGTCCCCCGCCACTGCTCTGGTCTGGAGGATCAGGCACGGTTGGGGTATTGAAACCCCAGGCACAGGAGCATTAAAACCTGTTTCACTTGGCTTTGTGGTGTCTGCAGGGCTCGTGAGTTACACCTTGTCATTTCTCTCTTTTTTTCAGAGTGGGAACTATAAGGCCCATTAGAAGTTGCTGGGAACCACCTGGTACAGGTGTGGTAGCTCCCCTCCCCTTTCTGCAGGGCCCAGAGGGCTGGAAAGGCTCCTTCTGGCAGCCCCGGTTAGAGCTCCGAAGTAAGAGAGTGCAGCACAGTGTTCCTCAGGCCAGCTGCTCCTCACCTCTGCCTTCTGGTCATGTCGTGGGATCTCTGCAGCCCTTGCCTCTGTCTTGCAGTGCTGCACCCAACTCATGGGGCCTTTCTCTCTAATTCCTAATGACAGGACAAGGGGAAATGGCCTCAAGTTGCGTCAGGGTAAGTTTAGATTGGATATTGGGAGGAAGTTCTTTCCTGAACGAGTGGTGAGGCACTGGAACAGGCTGCCCAGGGAGGTGCTGGAGTCACCAACCCTGGAGGTGTTTAAAACAAAAGTAGATCTAGCACTTGAGGCTGTGGTGTAGTGGTTGGGTGTGCTGGGATGAAGGTTGGACTGGATGATCTTCAGAGGTCCCTTCCAACCCCTGACATTCTGTGATTCTGTGATTCTCTTAACATGTTTCTTTGCTTCTCCCTTTCTCTTTGTCTGGCATGCTAAAACCAAATGAATCTTTTACAGGCAGAGAAATGGTACCACGAAGGTGGTGAGTGCTGTGACACTTGGGCGTTGCCGTACTGCTGCCTCCCTGGAACACAAAGCCCCGTAGCTGCTGCTTATTTTAAATTCTTTTTCCCTCTCTCCCTTTTAGCCTTGCTTTCGTCTGCAGTTCGGCACCAGAGTTCCCAGAGCACGTCACCGCAGCAAGGGTAATGTCAAATGAGTTTCTGCTTTGCTTTTTCTGTCCCTTGCAATGCTGACTTTCCTTGGGGGGAGGGGAGGGGGGCGTTTTTCCCTTGGAGAGGAGGCTCCTCTGACCCTTTCGTCAATCTGTCGCTTCCCAGTAAGTTTTGGACTCTGCCTGCCTTCAGGCCCCTCTGCCAGAAGGATGCTTCTCTTGATTTGTGAAACTAAGCAGCCGAATCGTGAGACGGAGAATTAAATACCCTGCAGAGAAAAGGGGCTCAGCCCCTGGTGGGCGGCAGAGGAGCCGCTCAGGTCAGGACATTGAGATGCCTCAGGTGCAGGAGGGGCTCTCACCTCGCCAGGGGCGGGCGGTCTGCTCCTGCCTCGAGTCTCCTGTACCTGGTGACGGCTGAGCTTGCGCTGCAGTCTGCGTGAAATGGGGTTCACAGCCCAAGCGCTGCAGGATGCAGAGGCAGGAAACTTCAGGCTTCATTTATTTCAGCTCTTTAAGAGCTGCTTATTTGCATCTTTGTTTCCTCTGCCAGGACCTTGGTGAGGATGGTGGTTTGACCATGACTGGTGGCCAGGTGCCCACACAGCTGCTCTGTCACCCCGCTCCTTCTCTGCTAGACAGGGGGAGAAAAATATAACAAAGGGCCCGTGGTCTGAGATAAGGACAAGGAGATCGCCCAAATCTACCATCCCGGGCAAAACAGACTGGGGTTTTGGGGAAATTAGTTAAATTGATTAAGGAACAAATCAGAGAAAAGCAGTGAGAAATAAAAACAGATCTTAAAAAAAACCCAAAAAACCACCTTCCTCCCATCCCTCCCTTCTTCCCGGGTTTAGCATCAATCCCAATTTATCCACCGCCCAATACAGCGAAGCAGAGCTGCTGCCGCTCGCTTTAACCGGGAGGGGACACTGCGGGGCACAGAACCATCCTCAGCTCGGGAGCAGGGTTTGCTGCTTCCCTCTGCTGCTGAAGCAGCTGGTGGAGTGGGGGGAGCTCGTCTCGCTGCCCCCACCACGCATGGGAATGCAGTTGGGGGTCTCTGCCCGCCGTGACACAGCACCCAGTGGCGCAACTAAACCCCACCGAGCCACAGTGCTCGTGCTTGGGTGCTCGCTCGCAAGTGCCGTGAGTTTCTGTTCAATTCCAGCCCTTGGAGAGGCCCCGCTGGGCACTGCAAAGGGAACCCACCCAGCGCAGCTGCCCTGGCGTTAGTTTTGCCTTTTCACTCACATCTGGTTCTTTTCCCTGAGTGTTTCACGCAGTTTGTGCATCCTGTGTTATTTATAGAACGTGTGGATCTCGGCACGTGGGAAATTCTGAACTCCCTGTTCAGGGTTCAGAGGGTGTTTGCTGAGCAGCACGTTCCTCCTCAGATTTCAGACACCGACACCTTTCTGGTCATCTCACTGAGATCCAGGGAGAACTTACCTCCTCTTTGAGCCTAAGATTGTCTTTCTGGTATCTAGATTCTTGCTTAATAAAGAGCTATAACCTGATGCCTTTTGGTTGTGTTTGTGTTTCTGAGAAGAGGCGTTTGGCACCTCTCAGGATAATCCCCGAGTGCTGCAGGACGGCCGTGTGCCTCCTGCCCCCGGGATGTGAACCGCGGCTCTGAGGAAAGCTCTCTCCCTGTTAGAGTGGTGCTTTTCTCTCCGCTTCTTTGGGAACAAATCAATAGCTTTTGTGACTGGCTCTTACACAGAGACATAAAGGGCTGCCTCTGGTCCTTGTTGTTGTTGCTCCCCGTCCTAGGGATTGTGAAAAACAGCTAATTAGGAGCAAGCGGCATTTGCATTTTTTCCGCCAAACTCACGCTGTGCATTTCATTTTTGAATTAACACGCCGTGGCACATTGGAGCAGCGTTAATTGTTGTTGGGCTCTGATGTTTGAAGCAGGGTTCTTGCGATTTTGTGCTGTCTGTGCTGCTGTCCAGAAAGGCAGTGTCTGTCCGCGGGGACCTGCGGTACCGGGGCCGTCGGGAACTGGTTTAGCTTTGAGGCAGAGGGTCCCTCCCAGTGATAATCTTGAGAAAAGCCAAGGAATCCACCCTGACAGCCGATGAGAACACGTTGCTGGCTGCTGGCTGAAACGGCCCTGCTGGTTTTCAGTCTTTCATTCCGTATCCGTACTGGCGGACTTGCCTTCGGCTTTATTCACTGAGCAGAAGGTGTCGCACGTTGTGGCAACCGTGTGCTGCTTTCAGGAAGTGAGAGAGCAATATCTGAGTGCAGAAGGTAGAACAGGCTTCAGGGAAAACATCTTCTGCACGGAATTTGTCCTTCAGGTGCTGGTGCAGTTTGAGCCGCGGTTGCTCCTGTGATTGTGTCGGTGCCGAGGTGTCTGAAAGGGACCTGTTGGGGATGCTCAGGAGTCCCCCGGGCTGGTCACCATGGAGATCTTCAGGGACTGATGCCGTGTCTTGAAGCAGAGACGCTCTTGTCTTGGCGGTACTGTTGCAGAGTGTCTGAAAAGAGATGCTGTTAAAGTGATTCTTTCTCTACCTTTCAAGAAGAAGGAGGGTTTAAGTTGCACCTTTTAGTGAAATATCTTGGTGCTCACAGTCGTTATGGGGAATGGTGCTCAGGCTCGGCTGGATGGTGTGGGACGGTGCACCAAGATCGGGTCTGAGAGGTCTTGTTAGATGCCCTCCCCGGGATGGTTGGTTGTAGACTGATGTGGTGATGGCACGGAAGAGGCTTTGGGGCTAAATGGTTTTGATATTAAATGCTGAATTGCACTGGGGGTGGGAGAAGCCGTTCAGGGAAAGCAGCTCTAAGCAACAAAAGACGAGCAGCCTCATAACTCTCCTGTAAAAGAACCCAGCTGTGGTCTCGAGGCCCCCTCTAAACTATCTGTTTAACAGAGAGGAGCTTCAAAACTAGAGGGAAGAAGGATGGGTGAGAGTCACTTGCGTGTGGCACCGGAGGCTGGTGTAGGAATGCTCGCTAGCCCTTGTTCCCGTCAGAGGCACGCTGCCCCTGCCCCTGCCCCGCGACCTCAGGGCTCTGTGCCTGGGGCTGGAGGGGCTTGAGGAGCCGTAACGCGTTCGGCCTCTCAGCTGTGATGGAGGCAGCTCGTTTCTGTACCTGGAAGAGCTCAACAAGAGCCTTCTATCTAAAACTGGAGTGTGAGCTGGGCGTAAGGTAGGTCTGCGTCCTTTGGAGTTGGTGACAGAATTCCAAGGCGGTGGAAAGTCACCGGAGGTTGCTGTGTTTGGTCACCACTGGCGCATCCAGCTGCAGACCTCAGGGACAAGTGGTAGCCTAGCCTGGGTGCGTTTTTAGTTACTTTTTAGTCTGTTTCTTTCTGCATAGTTCCTTTTCTTCCCAACTATTTCAAGTAACATTCTAAAGTGGAACACAAAAAACCCCACAATAATTAAAAAATCCATTTCTCCGTACTGAATTTATGATAGGGTGGGAGTAAAGAAAGGCAGCCAAGGAGGCATTTATCGTTTTTTCTTAAAGCTTGCTGCAATTCATGGTGGACTTAAATGACATTAAGCCCTGGGAGCAGCAATTCTGTTTGGTAGAGCGCTTGCAGGTTGAGCTGGGAAATGAGAGCAAGTGTTTTCTGCATGTTTTTGACCAGCCTTCTGATAGGGGCTTCAGCACCTGAGCAGCATTTCTGGTCCTGCTGGAGAGCTTTTGCAGGTGCTGGAAGGAGGGTTTGGGCCCCTGGAATTGTCCCGGAGAGGTTACATGGCTTTTGCCCTGCCTGCCACCCACTGTAACACTTAAGACCAGAATAAAAAGCTCCCCTTGCTCATGAGCTGCTGTGGAGTGAAACGTGCTGTGTGGGGAGTTCCCTTCTGGCCCGGTGGGCTTTGGGCCGAGTCGTTTGTACCAACACATCATTAAGTCCCCTGCCCAACTTCTGCTGCCCTGGCAGAAAACTTCTTTCTACTCCCACTTTTTCTACCTTTTTTCCTCTCTTCATGTTTTACATCTTTTGACAATATCTGTTTGCTGTGAGTAAATCTTACCTTTTCGTTCACAGACTTGTTGCCAAAACCTCCCTGTCTTCTCCCCCCTGGCCTGAAGTGAAACTTCCAGATCCGGTAGAAGAGGCGAAGCATCATGCAGGTAAAGGCCTCCAGTCTCCAGGTGAAGACTGGCACTTGACTATTGCCACTGGTGGCCTGGCTGAGCACAGATAAGTGTCTTCAGTGATGGGAGCTCGGTTTTGTTCTTTTCATTTTTGTCTCGTTTCTGGCACATGTTAGTGTCGCTGGGCTTGTGCTCCAGCTGGAGATTTGGGTAGAACATGAGGTCTCCTTAGTGGATGACAGCTTGTAATGCTCCCACAGGGATCTTACCTGATGTGATGTGTTGCTTTCTAAAGCACAAAACAAGCCTTTTGGACAGGAGAAAGCAATTATTTTTCTTTTAATTGATAAATTGACAAGGTGAAGCCAGCACAAGCAGTTGGACGGTGGGCACGTGGGACAGCTGGTGTGTTTTAGTGCCGGAGCCAGCATAAGCAGGTTCCCCTGGCAGGCGGGGACATAAAAATCAGACGCAGAGGAGGCATTTGTTTGTAGCCCCGTTTTGCCCCGATGGGGCTGTTGTCACCCAGCCCCTGCTAGAGGTGGCAGTGGGGAGGCCAGCACGGGTAGGATGTTTCACAGAACAAGGCAGTTATAAGCCCCGGGGGGTGAATTTCTTTTACAACTGCTGTGGCAATTGGCAGCTGTGCAGGCAGCGGGCTCCTCTGTGTATTAACAGGCAGTCTTCCTGTCTTGTGGTGTTGAGAGGCGCCTGGGTTCTCTGATTTAGATGGGAGAGAGCCTGGAGGTAAGGGAAGAGAGCTGTTTTACAAAAGAGCGAGAGGAGGAGAGCTGAGCTGTGTCTGCCTTTTTGCAGACTGTCTGCCGGAAGCGTGTTACCAACAGACTGATGTGCTTTGGAGAGAGCCTCCTGCTCTCGGTCTCCCCTCTGGCTGCTTTTCCCCTTGCTTTTTATCTCCTTTGCGCTCCTGGGATTGCCAAGTGACAGCCCAGCGTTCTGTCCCTGGGCGCGATCTGCCCCGGTGGTGAACCGTGAAGTGCTCGCTTTGATTTGCTGCAGCCCCGGGGTGAGCAGGGTCCCACGTGGCCCCGACTGATTCCCTCGGGATCCTGGGGCTGCGGCGGTTGCTGCGCCTCCTCACCTCCTGCTTCCATCGTTACCTCCTGGCTGTGCTTATCCAGAGCAAGTGGCAGCCAGAATATTTGAATTCTGCCTCCTCCTCTCCCGCTGGCTGTAGGAGCAGCCGTGGGTGTTTCAGGAAGGGTCTCTCCGTGTGGTGCCGAGATCCAAGCGGTCCTGGCCACCAAAGGGTAACGTCGCTTGACGTTTCCTATCACTAGAGGTGTTTGAAAGTTATCAACAACTTCAGAGCCGGGTGTGGTGAGGAAAATGCACCCCTTTAGTTACAAAAAGGTGAGAAAGCCCCGTGGGTAGAAAGTTGAACTTTAACAAGGAAATAACCTTTTTTGGAGCACGGCTCTGCATGGTTTTTTTCTAAGAGAAAATTCTAAGCCAGCGTTTTGAAGTTTTGGTTTTGAAACGTTGACCACGGGACTACTGATAGACCTGAATCAACGGTTTAGAGCTGGAAGAACTGTATTGTACCTGTTGTGCAGCTGAGGGCAGAGCGAAGAGGTTTGTGTGTGGCCTTTTTGTAGTTGTCCAATGTGGATCAGAGAAAAGAGCACACGCTGTGTTTTTCTTCTGGGACAGCAATTCCAGCAGCACAGAATTCAAATAGTTCATTGTGGTGGGAACTGCAGCAACTACTGCCTTGCAGATAATTTCTGTTCTTAGCTCTACCTTTAATAGTTTGCATCTGCTGGGCCAAAACTTGGAGATTTTGTGAGTTCCTGTAAGAGCTGGGTTGGTTTGGGTTTGGTTTGGGTTTGGTTTGAGTGGCTGCTGAATTCCTGTCTGTCCCTGGTGGATGTTGTTCTGTTTACATTCCGAGAAAAAATGATTCAGCTGCTTTTGAGGACATTGAAGAAAATCTCTTTTTCCAGTTATAGAACAGTTGCTCTTTCTCTGAACAGCTCAAGAGGGTGGAAAGCTACTATTTGGCAGTGGAATGGCTCATTAAGCAATGCCTTTGATCTTCCCGTGAAAGCTGGTTTTGGCTTCCCTGCTCAGGAAGCCAGTCACAGAAAACAGAGTTTGCTCCTGAGCAGGACCTCGTCCCTGGGACCTGTCCTGCTCCTGGCACCCGCTCTGCATGCATGTCCACATAGGAGGGTTTTCTGGAAAAGGCTGAGGGAAAGGTCTCTCTTGTCTTTGCTGCAGGTACAACGTCTCAGGCCGGGATTTGTTAGTGTGCTGGAGCCCTTTTTCCTGTTTTTTTTCCCAAACTCTTCCTGATGCTCCTGCACACTTTACACAGTATTTGGAGTCCTGGGCACTCTGCGTATGGCTTGGGAATTGAGGGGGCTCCCCTCCCAGTGTAGGATGCACAGACACGCACTCTTTTCTGGCACGCTCTGTGTCCGAGCACAGTGTGGTTTAGGATGCCTTAGAAACAGGCTGAGAAGTCAAGTCCTAGAGTCATAGACTGGTTAAGGCTGGAGGGGAACCTGGAGATCATCTCGTTCCAGCCCCCCTGCTGTGGGCAGGGACACCTCTCTGCCACCAGCCCAGGTTGCTCCCAGCCCTGTCCAACCTTGGACACTTCCAGGGATGGGGCATCCACAGCCTCCTTGGGCAGCCTGTGCCAGCGCTTCACCGCTCTCATGGGGAAGAATTCCTTCCTTATATCTAATCTAAATCTATCCTCTTGCACTTTCAGGCCATTGCCTCTTGTCCTGTCACTACAGACCCTTGTAAAAAGCCCTTCTCCAGCTTTCTGGGTTTTTTCCTAGATTAGGTGCCCAGTATAGGCACCGCGTGTTGACCTACACGTGGCTTTGCCGAAAACTGAAATACAGATATCTCTTGAAGTGCAGGAAAGGGAGGCTCCCACCCTGCAGGAGACAGCACTGCTGTTGATCCTCACGTAAAGATTTCCAGAAGATAGGAAAGAGTTTTGGTGGGAGAGCAGTGTGGCTGGACAAGTTTCGAACAGCTCTTCACAGCTTGCGGGGGTTTCTGCGCTGATCCCTTCCCTGCTCTTTACCCGCAGAGGTGGTCCGGAAGGTGAATGAGATGATCGCAGCGGGGCGGTACGGGAGGCTCTTTGCCGTGGTGCACTTTGCCAGCAAGCAGTGGAAAATAACCAGCGAGGACTTGATTATGATGGATAACTCACTGGAGGCCGAATGTGGAGACCGAATCCGGATGGAAAAGGTGACGTGCTGTGCTTCTCCAGCGCCTGCGATGCCGTGCTGCGTGTGGGGCCGAAGCAGAGTGCTTGCAAATGCTGCTCCAGGCAAAACCCATAACCAGCTTTTAAAAACACCTCCTGGAGAGCTCCTGTGGGATCTCCTGTTCTTGCTCCAGCTGTTTGCTTTGCTTTAGTTTTGTGCCAGTTTCGGTTACTCTGTCAGTGATGATAATATTATTGTGATTTCTGTTGAACAGGGTTGGAACGAACCGTGCCAGACTCTTTTAGGAGACAGATTTTTGTTGGACTGGCTTTGTCCAAAAAAAGAAAATTACAGTTGTTGTTTTTAGAGACGGCAGCTAAAGACTGTGTTTACCTTGAGACGCCAACACCCGAAATACTTGCAGTCCTCCCCCAGGGACTGCCACTGCTCGGTGCTTTGTGAGATCCTTATTGCGCCCAGCGTGTTGGGTGGAGGGAGAGGGACGGTGCCCAAAGGGGAGAATTACCAAGGTGCAATTCAATATCGTTCACCTTAGCCTTGATTAACTAGCAGGAACTTGTAGAGGCTCATTAATCCAAACCATAAATGAAAGAGGACGGAATGGGATTGTTAGCTTCCTCTCTGTCCTGCATCCCTGTGCACAGCGCAGGGGAGGGCTTTGCCTGGAGTAGCCAGCTGGGAATGCAAAGGTCGGGGTGGGAGTGAGGAAGGTGAAACACTTGCCTAACCACCGTGATCCTGTGGGGATTTTACTGGCAAGTATCTGTCTAAAACAAAAGTCCCGTGACCAGTTATATGTTGGTTTGAAGTGCTGCCATACCACTGGTGTGGGGACCAAGGCAGCCTGTAGCAAATGCTGCCTCTCCTCATGATACTCTCTTGATTATCCTGCCTGGTCCTTTACACAGGTTGAAATGCCCTGAAACAGAAGGGCCAGTCCCTGGGGTACGGAATTTTTATTGCCCAGTTGATGGAGCAGGTGGAGGCAGGCGTCTCTCCGCTGGGGTAGCAATCGCTGTGCAAATCCAACAATTTTAGGAGCTGCCATTCATCCAGATCCCACACAAGGCCTGTTATTCATCTTCCCTGTATTGCTTTTCATATCTTTTGCAGCTGTTGGTGAGCCAGAACAGCAAGGTTCAGTGTGTTCTGATCACCGTGAAAGATACTCCTAAGGCATGCTTTAGTAGAGTGAGCTCTCCTGCAAGTCTGTCTGTTTAAGGAATCTGTTTCTTGCCCTGTAGCTACCTGTCCCCACCACCCCTCGCTGCTAACAGTGTCAGGTTTGAAATGTGTAAAAGCCTGTTTTTCAGCAGTTTGACTCGTTGGTGGTGACTGTAGAATCTGGAAGATGCTGCCTGTGTTTCTCTGGGACAAGGAACCGGTGACAGCTGCCTGATCTGTCTTCTGTAGGTTTTGCTGGTCGGTGCTGACGACTTCACGCTTATTGGGAGGCCGCTCCTGGGGTAAGATGTCTCACAACGAGAATTATCTTCGAGACAATTGTTGTACTTAATTGTAGCTTCAGGCATGCTACAGTCCCTGAAACAGAAGAGAAATCGGATTTATCAGCACTAGCTTTTTTCCCAGCCTCATGGCTTTCGAAAGAATCACCAATAAAACAAGCTCGTCAGCCTCTAACTGTTGCTGCAGTGCCAGGGTAGAGCAGCAGTGCCTGTTTCTAAGGTAACTGTAGGATATTCACCTCGCCTGGCTTGGATCTTTTCCTCATAGTATAAGCCTTGCACAAACTAGCAGTAAATCTTGCTCTTCTACATCTTTACTCCCTAATTTTGGTGATAGTCATCTTGGAACAACCCAGAAATCCTTTCCCATCCCTTAATTTCACTTGGGTTTTTTTAACTTTTGCCCTTGCCTTAACTCAGCAGGCCTTAATTTTGGAGTTCCTGATTTTCCCTTCCTCCTAGGCACATAGTCCAGCAGTCACAGGACTGGGGAGAAGGAGTTTACCCCTCGGCACCAGCTCCATCCCAATGCTGTGAGACAGCAGCACCACTGGTTCCTCAGCCTTTCCTTCAGAGAGTGGAGGTGGGGTTTGGAGCAGGTGTTACTGCTCAGTGCTTAGCTCTAGCCAGAAACAAAGTCATCAGCTATTGTTTTCCCCAGAACCAGAGGTTTCTGTGGTAAAACACAAGACAAGGTGGGTTGCAGGTGCCCAGAGCACCTGGCAGCTTGGGCTGTGGTCTGGTTGCAGGTTAAACCACGCCAGATAAGGAGAAACTTGTACATTTGAGAATTATTGCTTGGTGGTTTGCAGATTCAGATTAGAAAATACCTCATGTCTGCAGGTTGGTTTCACTTCTGAGTGCCTTCTCTGGTACCGGGGGGCTGTTGGTGTGCAAGAGCTATTTGTAACGTGTTGCTGTGGTTGGTAACATGAGGTCGGTTGTGCTGATGGTAAGCGCTGTGGGTTCCCTGCGTCAGATGGGATTTTGAGGGCTGCCAGTCCTTTTGACAGCACTGCAAAGAGATCCGGAGTAGCAGATCGTCCAGAGTCTCTGAGTTATTGCCAGATATTGCACCTGTGGAAGATTTTTGCGAAGGGGACTCTCAGTAGCAGGACTCGAAATATCAGTTCCCGTAAGAGCCCAAGATCTGCAGGCAGGGATGTGCCACGTCAGGCGCTTTGGGAGAACCACCCTTCTCCTGTCTGTCTTCACTGGTGGCCCTGGAGGGTTCTTCGCAGCCCTGAGACCCGGCAGCTCTGGGGCAGGAGGAAAAGCAGCCGTTTGGTTCCTGCCAGTGCTCCAAGTGCGTGGAAAGTGCCGTCAGTTGCTTGAGGCAGACGAGACCGCACATCAGCCAGTGCTGGCTTGATCTCCAGTGAGCGTGGCAGGAGCTGGGGAGGAGGAGGAGGCTGACGGGGCAGAAGGAAGGGCACCAGCCTCCCCGCCGAGCTGCAAGGAACCCCCCCGAGGCACCGGCTCCCCGACACGGGCTGGGTTTGCAGGGGAAGCAGAACCCAGCGTGTGGCTGGTTCTTTCCCATAGTTCCCTGTTGTGCCTAAACCACAAACATTTTGGAGAGGAGGTAAGAGGTTGGATGCCAACAAAGGCGGTTTTGTTTTCCTGTTGTTTTGAAAATAAACACATCAGTGAGTGCTTGCACCAGCGTCTGCGTAAGACGCTGCGCTCCCTGTTCAAACTTGGAGGCGGGTAGGAACTTGTCCTGGTTTGGACAGATGGTTGTGTTTTAATTTGCTGGAGCAGTCAGATACCTCCCAAGATGACACTCCTCTGAAGCCCTAAAAAACAACAGTGCAACAGAACATATCTGTGTGGCAGGAGGCTATTCTGGGAACTTCTAGTTGGCTTCTGCTCCGGCATCTCTTGGGTTTTGTGTTTGTTCAAGCAACTTGCTGTCTGGGCGATTGGCGCGAGGGTATTGAGCAGTCCGCAGCCGTCCTTTTCTCAGCTGTACAACGCAGAAATTCTTGGGTGCTTTTAACACTGTGATTAGCAGTGAGCATAGCCTCGGGCAGGTTTGCTTTTCAGGCCCCGAGCTGAGTGCCCTCAGCTGTTCGAGACCTGAGTGAAATGAATGGTGACTCTCTGAGAAAGTTCAGTTTATTCCTAGATAAAGTACAGCTGGTGGAAGCTCTTTCCTCTAGAGGAGCCTCTCTCTTTCTCCTGCTACCTGCCCGTTTTGGCAGCGGCTTCAGTGGAAACGGCAGAGGGCTTGGACCTGTTCTTTTCCCAGACAGCCAGGCTGGGGCTCAGTTACCGTCTGCAGGGAGCAAACGAGCTTGTTGGTGGAAATTATTACCTCCTAAGAGTTATGATCCTGCAGGCTTTGGATCTTTTTCACTGCTTCCTGACAGGAGCTTTCAGCCCAACTTAAATCGCTGAGATTTCAGTGCGAATTTTTCGTGCCTCCTGCAGAAATGTGATAGATGTGCTTTGTCATGAAACATTTTGCTGCTGAAAAGCAGCCGGCCTGGCTGTCTGTGTCCGACTCTGGGAAACGTGTGACCCCCTTCTTATTTTTATGGACATTCCAGTCATACCTAAAGATATTTTTTATTATTATTTTTTGCCTCAGGCTCTATTTGGCTGAGAACTTTTCTGCCCACATGCATTTCCCCAGCACGTTGGTTTGTGCTGTGCTTCAGCCTTTGAGCCAGCAGGTCCCAGATTCAGAGAAGGACCCGTGAGGGGTCACTGGCCTTGAACTGTGCTTTGCAGAGTGAAGCCACGCTGGGATGCCCAACTTTCTCAGCACTACCCTTAAAGTTTTGCTTGGAAGCATGTCAACATCTGTGTTGGAGCAATGTGGGCAGGATGCTTACCTAGAGATGGATGTCGGTGTTTCTCCTGTCAGCTGGACGCTACCCAAGGGTGCCCCAGTGCCTCAGGGGGAGCTCGGCCGTGCTGCTGCAAGCCCTGGCTCTCCGGAGAGCAGCACAGAGATTTCGGGCACCGGGTCACTCCATCTGCCCTGGCCCCTTTCCAGTTTTCCCATGTGATCAGTGTCAGAAAGTTTCTTGCGTGCCCTCGCAGCCTGAGCCTGTGAGAAGTCAGCGGGAGTTCAGCTTTGCCTTCAGTGGGCAGGCGTTAGAGCCGGGCAGTGGAGCTCCCTAATTCTGGCGGTAAAACCCCGCCAGCCCCTGGAGGGCAGTTCGTTCTCTGGTTCCTTTCCCGGCGCTGCAGAGCTTGCTGGGTGTCGCGGCGGTGCTGCTGGGCTCTGGCGCTGGGCTGGGTCGGGATAACGTCCTTCAGCTGGGATGTCAGGGTCACCCAGTGGTCTCTGAAGATCTAGGTTATCCTGTGTCTGTTTTCTTCTGGGCTAGTCACTAAATGCTTTTCTGGCTGTCTGTCCCTCCTTCCCTGGGGACATGTGTTACAGCCCAGAGGGTGAGTGGTAAGAGCTGGCAGATGTCTCAGAGCCTTTGGCCTCCCGGTGACCTTGCTGGAGCAGTTAAGCTAGATGGGCTTCCCGCCTTGAGCGCAGAGTCGTTTGTCAGGAAAATGCTCTTTAAATGTCTTCTGGTGGCAAAGGGAGCATGATAATGAGCTTTAATGGCATTCTGGAGCGAGGCTGGGTGAAAGAGAGTGCCTCTGTCGTGGCTGTTGATTAAAACCGTGTCTTCCGAAGCTTTGGACTCGCTCTTGTCCAGAGGCACTTGCCTTCCCAGAGAGGA
>NW_009695465.1:0-6881 GCF_000703405.1 Apaloderma vittatum | reverse complement strand
GACTTCTCTCGGAAGGTGCGTTTGCCCGTGTCGGCAAGGCAATGTGGAGGGAGGAATGACACTGTGATTTTGCTCACCTGTGAAGGAAGTGTGGGCCATATTGTTCCCTTCAGCCTCAGGGAGAGAGGATGTTTACTTGCTGGGAATTTCCATATGTAGAAATGAGATCCAGAAATAATTTGAGCCTTGGAGTGGTCTCACCACTCAGCCTGAACTGCCCCAGGTGCAGGGGTATGAAATCCTCGGCTGTCAGTGATGCTCTGCAGACGAGCAAGAACTTCTGAGCTGAGCAGGGCAGCACAGGAGAAGGGGCCTCGGGTGGGTTTCGCCTGTACCGTAAGCAAAGTAGGACACGTAAAATGATGTTAACGTGCCAGGGGAATTTATCTGACTGGAATCGTACAGGTTCCTGCAGGTTCGTCTTACTGCTGCCTCCTTCCCTGTTCCTGATGTTATCCCTCCTGTGGCAGAGAAGTTCTGCCCTGCAAACCCTCACGTCACGTGGCTGAGCCACGCGCGGCCGCGACGCTTTTGGTTTTGCGCTGTGGAGCCAACAGCCTCGTGGGTTTCCCTCCTTCCCCTGTGGGTCTGGGCTCTGTAAGGCAGGGCGTGCTGTCCCCCAGGAACCAGCTCACCGATGGGAGGAGGATGTGAATGACTAGAAGTGATATTCTTACCATTTATTTTGAAGGAAAGAGCTTGTCCGCGTGGAGGCTACTGTGATTGAGAAGACAGAGTCGTGGCCAAAAATTAACATGCGCTTCTGGAGGAGGCATAGCTACCAAAGGAAGAAAAGTAAGATGAAAGAACGCCCCATCCTGAAAAAACCCTTGGCACGCCTTGGGCTAATGCAGCTCGTCCGGCAGGAGCCTCCCAAAAGATCCGCAATGGGTTTGTGCTGTCATCTCACCTGTTGTTTATTTTTCTCTCTTCCTTCTTTTTCAGTCATCATGAACCCACAGGTTGTCCTTCGGATAAACACCATAGAAATTTTCCCCCGTTTGTCGTGACTGATCGATCAGGTGTTGTGTGGCTGAGGTTTGTGATCCCTCTGGGCAGTTATGGAAATAAAACTGCCTGGTCATCGGAAAGTTCTGGGCTTCTTGCTGTTGTCAGAAATAGAAATCTGTATGTACTTACTTAAAAAAAAAAAACAAAACAAAAACTAATTAACTATTTTTTAAAAACTATTATGCCAGCCTCGATGGTGTTTATTTGTCACAAGCCTGGGACCTGTTGCTAGCTGTCAAGCTGCTCCATGCCTGCTGCGTCTGCTTTTGCCTGCTTGCCTCTCCCTGTACTTCAGGAATTCAGGCTCTCAGCTCTGTCTTAAAAATACCTTGGGCTTTGCTGGTTGTGGAAGAAAAAGGTCTCCCCAGGCCTCGAGGTGAGGCTCCGAGCCCGGAAAGCCGATGTGTGAGTAATTAGTCAATGTAACGAGCCTGGTGCTGTGCTTAGTTCCTTGTGTTCTTGCAGGGTTCCCTGCCCGGGGTGCGTGAGTGCGCTTGGGGCTGGCGGGGAGGCAGGCGGGTTTTGGGGAGCTCATTTGTCCTCTGGAAATGCTGCGCTGTGTGCAGGTGAGGTGTTTCTTAAAGACTCTAAAGTGCAGTTTTGCCGCCTGCCCCTTCTCCTGACAAAGCCCTGCTGCTCTCTTCACACATTTCCTGGCATCCTGAGGCTTCAGGGAATCTCCTGGGCTAAGGCGCGGCCCACAGTGGGGCCGGAGGGAGCAGTGACTGCAGCATCCCAAATCTGCTCCAAGATCATGCTCAGTGCTGAAAATCCTTAAAGATTAGCAACAGGAGGTGCAGCAAAATAATTACCCCCTTAAAGGTGAGCCGCAGACTCCATTGCCTAGCAATAAATCCTTTGTGTGTGTAATGTCATGAAGTAACAGACACTGGTGGCTCAGGAGTGATTTTGTGCCTGTTTCACAGACTCGGTGCTTGACCTACTGAGTACATTTTTGGGTCTGGCTCGTGGCATTTTCTCTCTGCTTTGCTCGCAAGTGGAGCCCTGTGGCGTGCAGAGGCGCTCGTTCAGCCAAGCTCTGCACACATTTCTGGATTGCAGCAACAACCAGGGGGAGTTTCCTGGAGCTCTTGGATTCCTGACCGCTACCAGGAGCAGTGGCGAGTGGGGCCGGCTCCCCTTGTCACTTCTCTAGGGAACACCTTGCTTTGAATGAGTCGGGAGGAAAATCCACACGTGGGTGTCCTGCACCCCCACTGTGACTCCTGCGTGGGACCCAGGGTGCCCCTAGCCCTGTGCTGAAGGAAACGACTGTATCTGGATCTTGTTTTGTCTTTTGAATCCCACAAATCTGTATAAACCTTCAGGAGATCATTTTAGATGCCACAAACAGTGAGTGTGATAGCTGAGGCTGCGTTTCTTCTCCCCTGAATCACAGAACTTTGGGGGTGGGAAGGGACCTCCAGAGATCCCCCAGTGCCACCCCCTGCCAGAGCAGGGTCACCCAGGGCAGATCCCACGGGAACACCTCCAGGCAGGGTCTGAATGTCTCCAGAGCAGACCCCACACTCTCCCTGGGCCAGGGCTCTGGCTGCAGCCAGAGAGAGATCCAGGCGTGCCTGGGTCGAGCCAGTTCTCCCGTCGCTGGGGAGAGATGCTCCATCTGCGGGGCTGACTCATCCCTTCCCCTTCAGGCTCGCCTGGCACGAGCGCCCCTTGGGAGCTGCTGTTCCTTCCCTGCTGCCGCACGGGGAGCTTGGACACCCAGATTCCACACGGCTGCGGCGGGGGCTGTTCTCCGCCCAGCTCCCATCGTTGCATCCTTGTTCCCGAGCGGGCTGGCATGAAGGCGACGGCGGCGACTCCTCATCACAGCCTGTTCCCGAGCGCCGCGGAAGCAGCGCTGCCAGCTCAGCTGATTTTGCTGGAAACCTCTCGGTCCCAGCGTGTTCCTCACGGTGCGCGAGCGGCAGGGCTAGGGGACAGCACCGACATCGGGGGAATCTTCTGTCCTTCCTGGTTGTGGAGAAATGCTTGAAAATAACAAGAGAGGCTTCAAGGCGCAGAAGCGTGGGAGGGAGAGCAGGAAGGGACAATTCAACCAGCATTGGGAACTCCTGGTGTTTGTTTTGAAAATTTTATAATACAAAATCAGAGCTAAACATCGAGGTTTTAGTGAAAAGGCGCGTTCAGACTGAGGCAAAAGGGAATGTTTTTGGTGTTTTCTTTTTGCTGGTCCCAGTGGAAGCAGAAATCCCAGGTTCTTCTCTGGAGTGAAGTCCCAAATCTCTCCTTGGCCTCACGAGATCCTCCATGTGGTTTGCGACGCGTAAATAGTTAAAAAGAGCAGAAGCTTCTCCACAAAGCAGGCTTGCTTTTTTCTTTTTTTTCCTCCTAAGCACTGATTCATAGTGGAAATTTATCTGTTAGGACAAAACATCTCGTTGGACGGCACATCAGATCAGGGTGGAATTTGAGTGATGCTTTGCCCAGTCTCTAACGCTCGGGTGTCCGCGGGGGTTGGACGAGAACCAGGCCTGAGCTCCCGCGTCCAGCGCCTCTGCAGCAAAAACCGCGCGTTTGTGCCCCCGATCTCCCCTGGGGGCCGTTTGTGTAAGTGAGGATGGGGGGAGGCTGGAGGGGAGCGGGGAGCATCGCTCTGCCCTGAGTCACGCCTGAATTCCAGCTCCCTGCCCGCCGGCCGCAAAGCCACCGGCTGCTCTGCCTTCTCTCCGTGCTTTCGAAGAACGTCGCCGGGCCCCGCTCCATTCCCGGCCGAGGCACAGCGTGCTCCGCGGCACTCGCGTTTCTCCACAGTCCAACTGTTGAGCTGCCGGCCCGGCCGAGTGCCAGCCCAGCCCTGACCTCAGCCTTCCCCCTTCTAAGCACGATGGACCGTGGCACCTTCATTCGTGCCCAGCTCCGCTGGGCTTTTTGCTCCCCCTCAGACAGCGATGCTTTCAGGAGTCGGTCTGGAGTGAGATTTCAGTCATGGAAAAGGCCGTGCCAAACCCTCCGATGGGATGCGGCGGGGCGGGCTGCTCGGGTGCAGGATCGGCAGCTGCCCGGTGCTTGGATCGGGTTGGGCTGGATGATTTTTCAGGGTCCTTTGCAAGCCCCAGCACGGTGCGGTTTGGGTCTCACATCCTGGCAACAATAAGATCATCGCCACGACGGAAGGGGAAGCGGCCCGTGCTGTTGGCTTTCTGCGGGCTGTCTCCAGAGCTCTGTCTGGACAAGTTTTTAATCACCTGCCTGATGGGGTTCCTCTTCCTTCCCTCGGCGAGTCGTTCTGCATTCTAAAATAAGCTTCGCAAGCGAAGCCGCTTCTCGCAGCGTGAAGGCTTCCCGGGGCGAGGATCGTGGTTTGTGCAGCCTAATGAAGCGCGATGGACGCGGTAACCATCGGCGTCCATCCTTCCCTGTGGCGCCTTCTGACGAGAAACACCAGTGCACAAGACTCACTTTGGGACCCGAGGGCCAGCAAAGGAATTTAGCGACTTGATCATGATCTTTGGATCTGCTTAACGTCCAAGCGTGCTGCCACGTGTCAGCAGCTGCGGGCGTTTGCCCCGCTGCAGTGGCAAAGCAGCTGAAAAAGCTCTTGGGAGGTGTCGGTGGGGCCTCTGGGGCGGAAGGGACGTGCTGTTACCGTACCCCTTGGGTGTGTTGGTTTGTGGGTTTTTTTCTCTTTCGGCTTTGCGAAGGCGTCTTTGAGCTCTTGTGTGCAGCCGGATTTATTTTCCCAGCGTGGTCTCGCCACGTTTTGGCTGTGGTTTGACCTACACTTGAGCAGTTGGAGAAAGAATGGAACGCCAGGAAACTGCGGCGCTTTGATTTCTTTTGCACTGGAGGGTGGTTTTCTGTCTCTTGTGACCAGAAAAACAGCCTCTTAATTAAGAGGAGAAAGGGAATGCCTCACCTCCGGGTCCGGGCTGATACAAAGCCCTGACGGAGAAGTCAGGCAGCAGCCGGCGAGCCCGGGCGTGAGCAGGCGCTGGGGCGAGGTGCCTTTCATCTATTTTCTCTCTCCCTATTTATAGAACATGGGAGAAGCGGTTGGGATCCGCGTTCCCGCTCCTGCTGCGTCTCCGCTCGGCTGGAGCAGAGGCAGCGTTTGATGCCGGCTGGAACGGAGCGAGTCCGCGAAGCCGCTGAGGAACGAGAGGGCCCTGAAGCCTAGGAGCAATTTTTAATTGTGTGCTGGCTTTGCTGTGGCAACCAAAAATATGTTTATTGACGGGGCGGCGCAGCTTCAGTTACGTTCTTGGAGAGCGTTCCCCGACGGCCCCGTCCAGCATTAACTCTCACGAGGCGCTTGCAGCGACGCTCGCTGCCTGGTCTCAGTAGGACAATGTGGGTCCAGTCGCTAACGAGCGGCAATTAAACACGATACGTGAGTTGGGAACGTGGGGTCCGAGCCCTTCGAGTGGGTGCTCAGGGGACGAGCTGGGTGTTGTGGGACCAAAGCTCTGAAATACGTTGGTCAATTTTGAAAGGAGGGTGCAGGCTCCAAAGTCAGCCTGACATCGAGTTGGCTTCTGCACAGACCTTCTGATCGTCTGATGGAAAGAAAAGGGACCGGCTTTTATTTTATCTTCCTTTTCTACATAAAAATAAACACCCCCCTTCTCTTTCAGAAGCAGCAAAGTTCAGCTTTTTGGGGGAGCTCTCAAAAGAGCCGATGATCCGGTATCTGGGCCGTGGCGTGGTGCTCCCACGGTGCGACGCTAAGCCGAGGTCATTTCGTTCTTTTTCTGCTTTAGGGCAACTTTTGGTTTCTGGTGGATCTTTCATTTGCAGGGACATGATTCATGGGTTCCCTGGGCTGCCTTCCCGCTGCAGACTCTGCATCTTTAGAAAACGGCAAGTGCGGAATAGCCTGACCACAGATATTTCAACAGAAAACAATATCTGCTCCGCCTCCGTCCACCTGGCTCCACCGCAGGTGCTTTGTGACGCCGGAGGTGGCTTATTCAGCGATTGCAGACGATATCCCCCTCCTGCTGCCAGGGCCTCTGGGCAGGAGGGATCCAAACAGGCCCCAGGAGACCTGGAAATAATTACTCTGGATTGTTCCAGCCAGGAACCTGCCATCCAGTTCCTGCCTTCCAAAGTGCAATGGTTGATTTTCCATGAAGCGGGAGTGTTCTTTGTCACAAAACTTGCAGGAGAAGGGATTTTCTCTGTGGTTTCTTCCTCGCTGTCGGATTTAAAAAATGGCATTCACAAGGGACAGGCAAGACAGAGGACTTGACTGCAGACATCTCATTTCCTTAGGAAATCGGGCTAAAAATAGCAAAGGATGGAGGCTTCTTTCTCTTGACGCCCCCCCCGTGCCCTCCTTCCCCAGCTGGGAATCGGCTTTAGTCCCGAAATCTGAGGTTTGTTGCTCTTGCTCTTGCCTTCTGGGCTCCAGATGTAGCTGAGCCGTGAACGTGCCTCTTGTCAGCTGCGGGGACGCGGCTCTGAGGGGCTGGTGCACAGAGACACGCGCTGGGAAAGGCCTGGCCGGCTCGCGAGGGTGGAGTGAATTTTGGGGTCCTCCTCTCCAGTCAGAGCTTTGCCATGGCAGCATCGACAGCTCCGGCTCTCGCGCTGGCAGCAGCAATGCTTGCGATAACCCTGTTCGAGGCGGGATGCCCGTCTGTCTCGTGTAGGCAGCAGCTCCGTGGACTTTCGACACATGATACGGTCTATAAATATCGTCGGGTTTTGAGTTACCCTGAGATCCGTCCAAGCGCGGGATGGTCCCGCGCTCTGCTGCAGGCAAACTCACGCCAGGCAGAGAGAGCCCTGTGCCAGAGAAATGAGGAAAGGCCTTCAGAAAAGGGACCAAATCCCTGGTGCAGGGGTTTGACTGCTCCGCACCCTTGGACGAGCCTCTTAGAATCACAGGATGTTGGAGG
>NW_009695464.1:2038-5350 GCF_000703405.1 Apaloderma vittatum | reverse complement strand
TGGAAGTGTTCAAGCTAGCTTGAAATAACGTCTACAGAGCCAGAAATAATATATGTTTATATTAGTGTGATATTTCTAACACAGTAAATAGCCGTGATAAAACACAGATTCAAAGTATCACGTGAATTTTCTTCTTCTGAAAGCCATATGCAGGGTATTTGCACTGAACTATGAAGGTAACACCAGGAACTTCCTGCTCTAACAGCACAAGGATGTGGCCATGTCCTTGGTGAGGGCTTTCATTCCTTAACCAAGTCCTATTTTAATTGCTCTGGCAGGGGGTGGCACTGGGTGAGCTCCGGAGCTCCCTTCCAACCCCAACATTCTGTGATTCTGTGTCCTCCCAGTCTGCCTTGGTGGAGGTAAAACAGGTCAAGAAACAGAAACAGCCGTCAGGAACAAGCACGGCCACCCAGGAGACAATGCGCCTTGCCCCAGCGTAAAGGTGACACGAGATGACCCATCCCCCTGAGTCACAGCAGCCCACAAGTTGTGGGCTGACTGCCCTACCCTGGTGAGTCTCACCCTGCTCCTGTTTACCAAGCAGAGGCCACCCAGTGGGGCAGCAGCAGCTGTGAGATGTGCTGACAAATCAGCAGCGAACACAAACGTGTATGACAGAGAGAGGAGAGGAGAGTCCACTGCTTCAAATACAGTCCAGGTTGAACTGTTAGAATCAGCCCGGCGATAAACGCAGGATGTATTTGTGGCAGCTCTGGGCCAGAAGGGCTGCACACGCTTCTGCCAGTCCACTCAGCCGAGGAACGCTGGAAGCAAAGCACCCGCAGAACCACGGAGAAGTCTGGACTCCAAGGGACCTTGGCACCTTCCTTCTTCATCCTCCTGCCTGAAGCACAAATAATTCCAAAAGTTTTATTAGCCTTGTCCAGGCAAATTTCAAGATGAAGATGTCAAAGGCTCTCTGGGCACCTTGTTGCAGGGCTTCATCGTTCTCAGGAGGAAAATTCTTCCTTAGGCCCAGCTGGCATTTCCCTTGCCACAACTTGTGACTCACTGCCTCTTGTCCTTTTGTTCTGATTGACAAACACTCCGGAGACAGGCATGCAAGGGCTCAGGAATTCAGTGCCCCCAAAAGACAAAACTGTTCGACAACTAAATGACGATCACAGATAACCTCACTCTTCCCTCGCTCAAGCTCAGTCCATCCCTTAATTGACTCGCCTCTGATGACGTCAGGGAGCAGAACCCTGAAAAGCAGTCTTCAGTTGAAAAGAAAAAACAAAAACAAGCAGCAATTTCTGAGAGCGACGTCGACAGATTAAATAATCGTAATTTTTTGATGTGGTTCAGCTTTCGACGCGTTATCTCCTCGACCCAGCTCGCCAGAGGGCTGGGTAGCAGGCTGCAGCGTGAGGCACAGAAACATCCTGCAAACGAGAGGGCAAAATCCCACGGGCCGGCCTCGTGTCATCTTAACGCAGTGGGGAACCACTCCCTGCGTGTTCGGTGTAGACAAGGAAGACAGAAGAGGGCTGGAACTAGAGACGGTCAAACAAATTCTCCTCTACTCTCTGGGGAGAAGAACCAACTCCTCAAAGAGCAGCATGAACCACAGATCGATGTAACACGGATCTGATTTGTTACGTATCACCCAGACAATTTTTCAACGGTGGCCTGGCAGCTTACCCCGTCCTAGACCAAAAAAAAACCCCCACAAAAAAATAACATGATAAATAAACACTATCTCTTTTCAACAGAGACTAGAATCACCAGGATGAGAAATGTTCAGCTAAAAGTCAGTCTCATCCTCCTTTCTTTGAGTCAAAGGCCTGTGGTTTTATCTCAGTGCGTGAGCAGCGGAAGATCCAAAGCCAAGGAGAGCTGATCGAGCTTAAAAAGTTTCTCAAGTGCACCAGAGAGACTTCTTGCACCCCACACTTGCTTTGAAATACCCATCAGGAAACCAAGCTAGCTTCTGCTGGCTATGGCAAAGAGTTTTTATAAATCATTTCATTCCCTTCTTTAACAAAGGGACCTTTATAAAGAGGTGGGGAGGAAGACAACTCAAGAGAGGAAGCTTTTCCTCCAGCCACCGCAGCCTAAAGCAACTTGTGCCTGCTCTGCTGCAGTCCCTCCCTCTTCCTTTCCAAAACTGAGCAGCGAAGGAATCTGCTTAAAAAGAAAAAAAAAGCAGGGGAGAGGAGGTGAGAGGGTGTGTTTTTCCTGCCAGGATTCAGAGTGGTGGGAGGAAACAAAGGGGAGAACCAGAGCGGGCTGGATTTAAATCGCCTTGGCCCCATGAAAGCAACAGAAGTTGAAAAGGTGGTGTCGATACCTCGAGCTCTCAATAGCTCAACACCGAGCCAAGCTGGAACGGGCACTGCCTGATGCCAACACAAGAACGCTCTTATCACGGCACAGGCAGGCTGCAAAAAGTCATCGTGGGAGCTTCGGGATTCTTATGTCTGCAGAAAAAGAGAGTTTCTATCCCATTTCTTACCCACAACCTTCGTTTCCGTTGTTTATCAGAGTGCAGAGCACTCGACTAACAATTATCAGCAAGGAAAAAGCTTCGAGCTGTCGAGGAAAAAAATCAATCAGAGCTCCTCGAGGCGTGCTTCCCGGAACACGTCCCACCAAAGCGTTCTCTGAGTGAGCCTCGTTTCGAAACCCAGTTGCTCCCGTTTTTAACCTAAACGTGAAAAGCCATCGCAAACCGCGGCAAGAGACACAGCGAGGAACATCCCACAGGCCTCACCTCGCTGCTCCGTGCAGCGTAAAGAAAATAACGAGACTTTACACCTCAAGCCACCATCCTGGAAACAAGCTGGGAAAGATTCCTCTCCGCTGGCTGAAGGGCTTCCAGGCCCCAAACTACTAAAACCAAGGCGCCTTCTGAAGGGACAAAACAGGCAGCAGCTACAATATAATTCAAAATTACAAATCTCCAGCACCACGGCGTGCAAAAAATGAACCTCCCTCTACCAGCAAAAGAGAACCAAAGCGAAGGAGAAGCTGAGACAGAGAAGCTCATCCCGGCTTCAGATCAGAGCCCCAACATCTCACGTTCGTGTTGCTCTGACGTTAACGCGCACGGCTCTGGATCTTCAGAAGAATTCCTGGAAAGTAAGTGCAACCACACGATACTGTAAAACCAGTGGATTATTAATACAGAAAACTCTGATCTTGGTAAGCAAGCAGCCAATTCCATTATCTCCCTGTAAGATCGACCTAGAACGCTGTAAGGGTGAAGCGCCGCTCGGTGACCTTTCGTAACGCGATTTCTTTGGGAAATTATCTTGAAGTCTTGAATTATTTCAGTTCTGGAGGTTACACAAACCGATTGAGTGC
>NW_009695464.1:354-2000 GCF_000703405.1 Apaloderma vittatum | reverse complement strand
GGAAAGACGGTCGTAGAGCCTTCAGGCCAGCATCTGCCTCTGCACAGGCAACCTGATAATTATCCCCGGGTTAAAAGCAGCCCAAAGCGAGATCCTTTGCGAGTCCCCTCACAAATAAGCCACTTCTCAATTCAGCAAAAAAATCCAACAGGAAGAAGTTACGGCTGTTTCAGGTAGGAATGTTCGCTGCCCTTCCCTAAGACCCCTAAACCAGCCCGAGTTCAAGAGTTATTCTTGAAAGATTTGATTAATTAATTACACTCAATGCCTCCTCCTGCATGGCAATAGTTGTGAGATTCACCTTTTAGCAATGAAAAATGCTCAACACACAGCAGGCTGATGGCTTTATCACACCAAAAACTTCATCTACAGGAGCAGCAGAAAACCAGATCTTGCTGGAAACGCCCCTCCGCTGCTCTCCTACATGTCCCCAACATCGCTTTAAAGGAACTCTCTGTGCCTCCTCCCGGTTCAGTTACACTTTGGGTCGAAACGCTGCCCAGCAACGGCGACACTGGATCAGATCCAAAACCCGGTGCCCGTCCAGCGCCCCGAGGTGCCGCCTCGGAAGGGTCGGTCGCTTCAAACGCCACCCACGGGATTTGCTGCTCTTGCAGTTCTCCCGCTCGCCACTGCTCGCAGTAGTGCAGCCTGACAGGGCAAAGGCAGTCTCAACAACAGCCTACGATGGTAAATACCACCACAAAAAACAAGACTGGGTCGGGAGAAACGTCCTCATGTTTGGCGTTCTGGTTTCAGCACGGTTTTCCAAGCTTCCACGGTTCTTATCTCTCACAATGTTCTGCGGCGCAAGCTACGGCGAGGTTTCCGGCGGCACAACCTACGGCGAGACTCGAGTCGTTACTCGAGTCCAAATCCAGGAGCTGGACTGGAGGTGACAGCAAACAGTCCGGCTTATACTGGCAATCAACTAACTTCCCTCTCTGGGCACACCTTTCCTACCATCACATTTCAAAAAAACAGCCTCAAAATTTCTCCTTCCAGCCCTCTCCGTGACACAAGCACCTCTCCAGCAGTCCAAAATTAAATTCAAGGTCTGCCCTTTCTACTTTACTTCAGAGGGGAATTCCAGAACCGTGAGTGAGCAGCTCTAGCTAGAGCAAAATTGAGTTCCAACTGCCCCGGTGACCTAAAGTTGCCTGAATTTTTAAACTTGCCTACACCAAAGAGCACAGAAAGCAGCCGTGTTGGTGCCTCTGCTTCCAGTGCGTTCTACCCCAGCAACATCAATGAACCCAGAGAAAAACCTCCCCGTGACGTACCTGCCTGTGACACCCAGCAGCCACGGGACCTCTGACCCTTCCGGAAAGGAGGTCAGAGCACAGCAGAGCCTCTAAACACGCATCACCGACCACCGAAAGCGCAATGAGGCACTTACCCGTCTCTACCTTTACTGACGATCTTCACTTCAAAGTAATAAATGCCGCAGGCTGCGGGGATCGGGTGCGTGGCCCTGACCGAGGCAGCGTCTTTGTGATTTTTACCATGACCTAAGAAAGAACAGAAATATAAGCAGTGACGTTCTGAGCTCAAACGCCGCTCTCTGACCACGGCAGGGAGCGGTTTCTACATCCATCCAACAACTCAAAGCCCACATTTCGGGGAATAAAAATGCACAACCCTGC
>NW_009695464.1:0-338 GCF_000703405.1 Apaloderma vittatum | reverse complement strand
CCGCTGCCTACGCTGTGAGAAATGGAGTTTTCCCTTTGTTTTCACTGCGAAGTTACGGAGAAAGGCCGCCGGCCCTGCCTGTCCCCCTCCTCACGTCCATCACCCCAACGTACACAAACAGAAGACAAAACTGATTACACAAGAGGAGAATGACATCAGTGTTTACTAACCAGGCAGCAAAAGGAATAATCAGTTCTCCGCTGGCTGGGCAGGGAGAGCGGCCTCCAATTGCGAGCAAGAAAACCCCCAGTGCCATCTCCCCGAGCCCGCGAGTGGCTCTTTTTGTGCAAACTCGAGGAGCCAAAGCCCCGGTGACTCCCCCCCCGGGCGGGATGACC
>NW_009695463.1:798-6442 GCF_000703405.1 Apaloderma vittatum | reverse complement strand
GTGTCACGTGTGGCCCATGTCGGACCCCACGCCGGGGCGGGTGGAGGCCGGAAGGGGGCCGTGCCCCCGTGGGAAGCCTGTGATGGAGCAGGTTGGAGCCAGAGCCTGTAGCCCATGGAGAGAGAGAAGCCCACACCAGAGCAGGTTGGCTGGTGGGACTTGTGTGACACCGCGGGGGACTCGCACTGGAGCAGTTTCCCCTGAAGGACTGCAGCCCAGACTCACCCTGGGGTGGATTGCCCCTCGTGAGGGCACTCACGTTGGGGTAGTTTGTGACAAACTGCCCCTCATGAGAGGATTCATGGAGAGAAAGGTGTGTGAAGATTGTCTCCCATGAGGGGGACCCCACAATGGCCCAGAGGAAGAGTGAGGAATCCTCACCCTGAGGAAGAAGCTGCGGTGGAATCGACATCGGATGAACTGACCGTAACCCCCATTCTCTGTCCCCATGTGGCGGATAAACTGGGATTGAAGTTTTGCCCAGGAAGAAGGGAGGGATAGGGGGAAGGTGTTATGTTTTTAAAAGTGTTTTATCTCTCATTACTCTTCTCTGATTTGTGCTTTAATAAATTTAATTACTTTCCCCAAAATCGAGTCTGTTTTGGCAGGGATGGTAGATGTGGGTGATCTCCCTGTCCTTATCTCAAACCGTGGGCCCTCTGATATATCAGCTTCTGAGTACAAGGGAGCCCCCAGCCCCAAGGACAATGGCGATGCAAAAGGCACCCAAAGGAGAGCACGGCACTGCACTAACATTGTCTTTTTGAGAACTTTCGAATTTTGCCCCTTTTCGTGACCCCGCGTTCATGAATTTAGACAAAAATTTTGCTGCAACTTTGAGGGCTGGGCATCCGAGAACCATGGAGCCCCCAGTCCCAAGGACAACTGCGATGCAAAAGGCATGCAAAGGAGAGCACGGTGCTGCACTAACATTATATTTTAGAGAACTTCTGAATTTGGCCTCCCCGTTCCTGGCATGGCCACAGCCTGCCTCTGCGGCTGCTGGGGCACCACTGGGTGGGGGGCCCGATTCCCTCAGAGCCTTGGCCTGGTACAGCCTCAGGGTGTAGCGGGCTGCAATGGCAGGTCCAGCAGGAAACTGGTTGGCATCTCCGAGGACAGCAAGAGGACCTCAGGAGGGTGAGGGCTGCCCGGCCGCACTGGCCTGGGGCTGGGGCAGGGGAGTGAAGCCGTTTTCTATCCCCCTGCCCATATATTTGCGTTCTTTGGAGTTGTGTGTGCTGTCGGTGGGCCAACAGCACACCAGGGCCCAGTGGTCAGATTGCTGCTGCCCAGTGACTTGTGACGGGCCTGGGATCTACCTTTTCTTTTCAGACAGCACTTTTTTTTTCCTTTCTTCAGCACTCTATTTATTCAATTTAAGGGACACTAATTATCTTTCAAAATCTCTGTATCTTGCTCATTGTTGTTGAAATTGGTCAGTGAGTTCCATGGATGGTAAAGGAAGGAGGAGATGGAGAGATTACAGGATCGCAGAAACCAGGCAGTGAGTGCTGAAGGAAAATCCATTTCCACTTCCTCCGCTCACAGTGGTCACCGGGCACCAAGGTCCACATCCTCCCGAGCGTTCTCTGGGAACTGTGCTGGGGCTGCCTTTCAAAAGTTGACTTCCCTCACCCCTGGCTTTCAGTAGGCTTTGCAATGTGACCAAAGAATAGCTTGTTTTAGGGTTTAAGTAATTTCTCCCAGAGAGGGTGAGTCTACCTATGCTCCTGAGACCATGCTGTGAATGGCCTCGGGCAGGATTAAATATTTCCATGTGCATGACCTTACACACAACCTTCTCCTTGCAGTAGGAACCTTCCCACATTTCATTAATTGCCCACGTACTCTTGGTACTTACTTGTTAAAATAAATACTCTGTGGCAAATGGATATCCTAAGTACCCAGGGCCCAGCTGACTCCTGGCATGTGTAACCTCTGGCACAGTTCTGTCCTTTCTGTGCTGGGAGGCACCTGCACCCCGATTCCGCACAGGCCTTTGCCCCTTTAACCACAGAACCAGAGATCTTTCTACGAATATTATCATGAAAAGCAAGAATGGGATTTGAGGCTTTCCAGCCTGTTGACAAGACCTTGTTCTATTTATGCTCTTCATGCACCTCTTCTCTTTTAAAATAACGTGATTCTGGGTATTCCTCTTGCTGCTTTCTACTACCTAGAAGGGAACGGCTCAGTTATTGTCATCTTCAGCTAGCAAGAGATTCTCTGCGGCAGTGAAGGAGACGGCAGCCTCTGGTCTGAGTTGAAAGCAAGGCCTTTTAGTGCCAAAGTAGAAGCAGAAGCAAAAGAAGAAGTGAAGTTTTGCGTGAAAGTGTGTGTGTGAGAGAGAGTTGTGAGAGAGTCTGAAAGTGTATGAGTCCCCAAGAGCCACTTACATACAGTTTTCTGTATCTGGACTATAGGGCCAAACAGGATTATTTGGGTTTTTTGATACATTTGTCCTTGCGACTATCGTAGTCGCATCTGTTCACATACGCTTCCGTGGAGTTTCCCAGCCTGATCTGTGTTAAAAACACATTCATCAACTATTATCCAGTATGGCTTGTTCAGAACAGCTTGTTTTTTACCCGAGTCTAGTCCAGTTTTATCCTCCAGGTGTTCAGCAAGGTCTCCACATATCAGAACAGTTCGTTTTACTAAAATCTGGTCATATTTTTCCACTGTGCGTTCAGCAGGATTCCCACAATTCTCCCTTTAAGCAGGAGGAGCTTGTGACCACAGTGCTGGAGGCTGAGTTCCACCCTGTTTTCTTCTCTGTGTTGGCCATGTGCAGCACCAGTTCAGACACAGAGTCTTGGAGGCACAGATTTGATAATTTATGCATTTTCCTCCAGATGACAAGTGGGATTTGATGACAAGTGATTGATGACAAGTGAGACTTGAGGTTCTTGAAATCAGGCTACATTTCTAAAGTGAAGATGTTATCGCCAGTTTACCAATAAGTACTAATAATAGAGGTGTCAAAAGATGTATTTTCAAAAAAAACACCACAAAACCCCAACATTAAGCCAAATTCCCACTATGCTGTAGAGTGCAGCTCCATTTGGTGACTGTGTCACACTGATAAACAAATGTTCTGCTTACCCAAAACAAACATGCTAACCACAAAGGTGGCAGATGATGCCCGCCCTCGTGATAGGGGGGAATAGGACAAAATCCAGACTGTATCATATCCAGGGGTTGCATTTATTATCCAGACAGGGCACCAGCTGCCTGCTCCTCAGCACGACTGAAAACCAGGCAAAAGTTCTGATCCTGAAGAGTAATTTTCTTCTGTGCTCAAAATAGCTGAAGTGTCATGGGGATCATGAAGGCAATCACGCAAATGTCAGCTCTTGATTTTCTGTCTGGCTCGCAGGATCCTGTCAGCATGTAGCCAAGTGACAAAGCTTTCATGTGTGGCACTGAGAATTGTAAAGAACTAGTACTTTAACTGTATCAGGTACTGTACAAGTGCAGCCCTGCTGAGTTTGTACCCACTGTGAGAAGATAGTGTGCTGAAAGGATCCACAAGCTGCACTAAGTTTTGGAGTTCATTCTTTCCTGGGCCTTTCCCAGATTCTTCCTGAGCACCAGTTGTCTTCTCACAGAAATGAGACTTCATAGCTTGGCTGCACAGTAACCCCCATTGTTACGCTACGTTATGGAGGAATTGCAGACTAGATGTCACCTGCTGAATAAACTGGCTGAAATTCCCAGGAAGAGGTGTAAAAATTACCAAGCAGAAACCAGAAAGAATCAGGTTCTAAATGTGCTCATAGATGTAAAGCTAGAGGGGACCATCTAGTCCACGTTGTGTGTTGTGAGCTGTTGAATATCACACCCGCATTGATCCCCAAAACAGATGAGCTATTCAAGTGCATCTGCCAAAGGAGGTCTCTGCTTCCCAAGGGGTACAGGCACTACCTTTATTAAAAATAACTTCTTATTCCCAGCATGAAATTGTCTGGCATTTACTAGTAACTTCCAATTCTGCCTTCGCTGTGAAGTACTTTTAACGAATAAAGAAATTACGTTGAGTCAATAACTGACCTTAAGTGACCTGAGTCTTCTCCGAACAGCAGTGAGGTCTGTGAGATTACAAATTCTGTTACTGTTCAGAAAGGGTACATACATGCTTTCACACATTTACAGCAGTTGATCTCTGTTAACACTCCTCAAATTTTACACTGGAGAATTAATCTCCAGTTTAGTCTCAGCACAGTCCCAGCAGTGAACGTGTCTGTGTGTGACTACAGGCTCTGTGTGATTAGGCTTATATTTGATGGAATGATTTTTTATATGCTCTCTAAATTGGCATGGGCATTGACAGCAGCTAAGTAAATGGTGTCTACAAGTCACATGTGCAAAACTATTTATGACATAATGAAGTAAGGGAAAATAGGAAAACAGGTGGTTCAGCCTAAACATAAGGAAATATTTTTTTAGTGTGAGGGTAACAGAGCACTGGAACAGGCTGCCCAGAGAGGCTGTGGAGTCTTCGTGTCTGGATATATTCAAAACCTGTTGGGACATGTTCCTGTGTGTTCTACTCTAGGTGATCCTGCTCTAGCAGCAGGGTTGGACTAGACGATCTTCAGAGGTCCCTTTCAACCCGTAACACGCTGTGACTCTGTGAAAATAAGAGATTTTTCTGAAGAAATTTTGAAAAATCACTGTTAAGCAACATTCAGGCTATTTCTGACTTGTAGAGCTTGAAAAATCTTGTAACTCCAGATTTAGGAACTAAATTAGATCTGTCAACTTCATCTGCATGCTCCCTTTCACCAGGCGTGACCATGTAATGATGATCACAAGTCTTGATGACTTGATCTTCTCCAGTGTTTTTACTGTGCGAGTTAACACAGTCTGATGCCGATGCCAAACGTGCCACGTACAGCCAGTGTTTTCAAACCATGCAATCAGTGCAGGAGGCTCTCTGTAGGAAAATTTCTGCCTGCCTGCCAACCACCCTAGAAGTTGTTGTTCCACCCTTGTATACAATTACTACATGTGGGGAGTCCTGGACTGTTAATATGAAAAACATTTTGTTGTTGTTATGGCTCTACAAATAGCAGTATAGAACCCCATTCTCCCAGATGCTGCTGAAGTACTGTACAGACAAAACAAGCCACATAGAGAGTGTCAGGTCAAGGGGTGTGACCTCATGTAAGCAGCATCAGCGGGCAGCATGTATTTATCATTAAGTTATAGGAAGACGACAGGTTAGCAAAGGCATACAGTGCTTTCGGAAAACTCCATAAAGGAATCTGGTGCAATAAACACCTGAAGAAAAGCATAAAGATTAGTGTCTACAGAGCCACTGTACTGTCTGCTCTTTTATATGGGTCTGAATCGTGGGTCATCTACTGCCATCATCTGCGACTCCTCAAACGCCTCCATCAGCGCTGCCTCTGTACAATCCTAAACATTCACTGGACTGACTACGTGACTGATGTTACTGTCCTTGAACGGGCAGAGGTCACCAGTATTGAGGCCGTGCTGCTGAGGACGCAGCTGCGCTGGGCAGGGCACGTCTCCAGGATGGAGGATCACCGCCTGCCTAAGGTTGTGCTCTGTGGTGAACTCGCCACCGGCTGCCACAACAGAGGAGCCCCCAAGAGGAGATACAAAGACTCTG
>NW_009695463.1:0-644 GCF_000703405.1 Apaloderma vittatum | reverse complement strand
TGCCTCGCCAATACTGCCTAAGGAGACTTTCCGCTGTGCCTTTTGGCAGCCAGCCTTGCCTCTCCTGCATCGGCCTTTTTAGCCATCAGCGCGCTTGTAGCAAGTGTGGGTAGAGCCCTTCCCGTATCTTCACTCACGAAGCCCAGCCATGAGGATGATGATAGGAATTTTCCACTGGTCAAATGATTATCTTTGGCTTCTGAGGCATCAAACAGCTCCAGACTTACCTGGGTTTTGTCTCCTATTTGTCATTCACTGTTCTCAGCCTGATGGCAGCAGCATCACTTTTTCCTTTTTTAAGTTTCATTTCACCGCTTTTTAGTGGAAAGCGCACACGGTCCTGCGGCACTTTTCACCTCTTCACCGTGGGCGTCAGACGAGAAATTTCCGTTGCTCTGGCTCTGCTGCGAACCTGAACACACGAGAGCCTCTCAGGGACACGTTATTCGGTTTGTTTCTTGTCATGAGCCCTGAGGCTTGCTCACGGTGTGGCAAGCGGCTCTCCAGCAGCTCTGCCGGTTTCACACTGCGGAGCGGCCAGGCCCCGGAGCGAACGCTGACTGAGGGGGCTGGCAGTGACCCGGCTGAGGGGAGCGTGTTCCTCGGGGCCAAAAGCACGCGCCTGCATATCTGTACCTGCAGGG